>NC_057413.1:35639196-35777344 GCF_019320065.1 Cervus canadensis
TTGCAAATTAAGAATAAACCTTGTCTCACAATAAACATAGGTACTTTACAAAAATGCACATACAGACCTATCATTATAATCTAAAGCTGTCTTCTAGATGTGACAATATTAGCCAGGGAGTCCTCCCCTCATCCTTCCTCTTACCCCGCCTCCAGCATTTCAGAGACTAAGTACTGGACTACATCTAGCTCCAAGAGGTGGCTTAACATAGACACCCCCAGAAGACACAGCTCTTCCTAAATACCAATAAAAGGGCATTTAGTAAGGGTTATTTTATTACCTCTCCTTTTAATACACTTTGAGCATTAGACTTGCTTATTGTTTTTTGTACCATTCAATTCAACACATTTATTGAGAATTAGAAATATATAAAGGTTACATCAAGCAAAAGAAATTGACTACATAATTATACTATATGTTAAATGACAATTTAGCTTCCTCTGTGAGATATAAATGTTTCATAAATAATTGCTGTTTAAAAGCCTGACACGGATTTTAAAATATCACTTGAATTATTTCTACATATATTTTCCTGTGTCGGTTAGTTATTGCTGTGTAACAAACCATCCCAAAACATGGCAACTTAAACAACAGCCATTTCTTCAGTGCCAATTCAGCGGGGCAGCACTTCAGCCTGGGCCATCCTGGCTTGTTCTGGTCTTGACTGCCTCCCTCACGTGTGTGGTCAGCCTTGAACCTGCTAAGCTGCTCTGGTTCTCAGTGTTGGTTGGCTGTTGGCTGGAGTGCTTCAGTTCTTCCCTGCCTCAGTCTCCTCTCATCCTCCAGAGAGTAGGACTTGATTACTCTTTAATACACAGTGATGATAACTAACAGAACAATGGCTAGACAGTCCGAACAGCCCAAAGACTGATGGGCATCGAGCCCTTCTCTCTGCATTACCTTCCTGCTCCGCCCCCACGCCCCCACCACACAGTAAACAGTCAGCTTACTCTCCAAAATGCACGTTTAACAATTCCACTCCCCAAACACAGCCATTCCTATGAATGAACAGAAAAAAGTACTTCAAAGCTGATACTTTAACTCTCTACTTTAGAAATATATTGTGTACTTTTATACACCTAGAAAGGCTAGATGTTTCAAACAAGAATTTAAGTTTGTCTGCTATACCTACATATAATGGCACTGAATAAACTGTACACAAAAGCTAGTCTCAAAGTACCATCTAAACAGGAACACTCTGGCCAAGAGCCCTTTCACTTCTCATCTCTATCAACCCAGTGGACAAGTCTAATAAGCTTCTGTGAGGCTTAGAGGGGATTTTACCAATTTCACATCTGCCAATTGTTTTCAGGAGTCTTTCCTATGAATTTTAACATGAAGTGTACACAATGTACTTATTTGCTAATTTTGTCATACACTGGCAACTTCTTTAACATCTAGGAAGACTAGATGCTGTAAATTTGGATGAATACTATATACACAGCTAAAGTAAAACAAAATGCAGACACATATGTGACAATGGTTAATCTTGCCTAACTATAAACATACTGGTATAACCCCCTTGCACTTTCTTCTTCCCCCCTGAATCAGCACAAATAAAATAATGTGTACTGCTCAGAGAGATGTTTTGATCATTTTAATCATTCCATTTTTAATAGACAATATTTCATTTTAATTTTAACAAAAGGATATATATATATATGCAAAATATGTTATTTCACTACCTCTACTTTTAACATAACTTGTGCTCTTCTAAACATCTAGAAAGACTAGATGTTTCAGATAAGGACTTAAGTTTGTCCACTATATACACAATAGTGTTGAATAAACCACACACATGTAACAATAGCTATATCCAAAAGTGTCTTCTACCAAGGAACATTCTAGTCTAGAACCCTTCATTTCTCCAAATTCTTCCTTTTCACCATCCATCCAAAAGTAGGCAGGTACAGGCACATGTATTACCTAGACGTGATTTATAATTTCATTTCCAAGGTCCTTTTCAGAAGATGGCTTTTCAGTGAATTTTAACACAAAGTGTACAAAATGTGTTAGATTACTAACCCTACTTTTGTCATACCTTGGCAACCTCAATCTAGAAACTAGATATTTTAAAATTGTGACCAATTTGTCCAGTATATACCTAATGTATACAGTAAAGTGAAATGCATTTAACATATAGAGCAATGGTAAGCTGAAATCTAGTACACACTGGCAAAGTATCTTTTGCAATCTTCCCTCCCACCTCCCTCAACCCAATAAAAAAGCAGAGTATACTGTTCAGAGAAGAGGCTTAACAATTCCATTTCCGAAGACAGTATTTCCCATCAGTTTTTAACAGCTATTTATAAGAAGTTATTTAACAGCATTTTAAAATGTGTCAAGCACTTCTAAATATCTAGAGAGACTAGATATTTCATATTAATAACTTATTTGTCCACTTTTACACTATGTACACATTTTGTTAAATAAAATTGCACACATGTAACAATGGTTATAATCTGAGGTATCTTTTAAATACAACCATTTCTTCTCTCACTTCCTTCTCTCCACCGCCAATCCAGTGGACAAGTTCAGGCATGTGTATTACTTAGAGGTGGTTGAACAAATTCATATTCGAAAGTCATTTACAGAAAACAAGCTTTCCTGTGAATTCCAACACTAAGTGTACAAAATGTGCTAATTTTACTACCTACTGTGTCATACGGTGGCAACCTCTTTAACATCTAGAGACTAGATGTTGCAAAATTAGGACTCATTTGTCCATTATATATACTATATACTTAGCAAAACAAAATGCACATACCATAAAAAAGTGGTTTCGTTTGAAACTGTCCAGGTATGTCCATATTATGTTTTGCAATTCTTTCCTTCTCACTTCCTCCAAACCACTGAACAAGTATAGGCAACAATACACTGCTCACAGAGGAGGTTTAATATTTAAGTTTCCCAGAGACAGTGCTTCCTAGGAATCTGAGCAAAAAGATAATCACAAAGTGATATTTTACTACCTCTACATAACACTGGGGCTTCCCTAGTGGCTCAGACAGTAAATAATTGCCTGCAATGCAGGAGATATGGGTTCAATCCCTGTGTTAGGAAGATCCCCTGGAGAAGGGAATGGCAACCCACTCCAGTATTCTTACCTGGAGAATCCCAGGGACAAAGGAGCCTGGAGGGCTACAGTCCATGGGGGTCACAAAGAGTCAGACATGACTGAGTGATTAACACCCCCCACACACATTTAACATACATCTGGCACTTCTAAATATCTAGATGGAATAGATGCTTCAAAAAGGACTTAATTTGTCCATTATGTATGGGAGCAGTCTTGAATAAATTGCAACAGTGTAACAGTTACAGTCTGAAAGTGTCTTCAAAATATGAGCACTCTAGCCTAGGACCAGCCCCCTTCCCTCCTCTCCCTCCTCCCCCAATACTACTTTTAAGAGCAGCTGCTCATCATTGTCCAACTGGCTCAGAGTTTTAGCTTTCGTTTTCACATTCTGATCGGACAGGATCGTGTGAGCTGTGTTGAGCCCTGCCCCCAGGCCACAGGTGTGTGGCCTTACACCAAGGCCACAGCTGTGGATCCCAAACCAAGGCCACCTCTGAAGCTGACTGAGCCCCTTTGCAACCGTTGCCAAACTACCTGCCCTGATCTTCGTTAACAAGCCTCCTGACTCCCAGTTAGGCAAAGATGCCCGCTCCAGTAAACACCCTATAGTGGCCAACCTTCTAGCAGAAATTTTCTTTGTCTTGAGGCTATAAAAGTTGGCTACTAACCCGAGAAAACTGTTGCCTCCCCGTGGTCTGTCAGAAGGTCAGCCCACTGCACTGGCAGCGCCCAATTATCTCTGCTCTTTGTTCTTAATAAACTCACTCCCTTCTGAAACGCTCCATATCTGAAAATTCTTTTCTGACCCTTGCTCAGACTGCCCCAACAAGCTGTTCGCCCTGATCCAGTTGTGTGTGGCCTGGGGCTTGGGGTGGAGTGGGAGAGGGTGAGGGTAGCCTTCTGTCCAAGGACTATCTATACACCGGTGAGGAGACAGTGCTGGGAGAACAGGACAGCTACATGTGAAAAAATGAAATTAGAATATTTTTAATTCCATGCACAAAAATAAGTTCAAAATGGATTAAAGACCTAAATGTTAGACTGGACCCTCTAAAACTCTTAGAGGAAAACATAGGCAAAACACTCTCTGACAAAAATTGCAGGAATATTTTTTTTTTTAATCTGTCTCCTAGAAGTAATGGAAATAAAAACAAAAATAAACAAATGGGACCTAACTAAATTAAAAACCTTTTGCGCAGCAAAGGAAACCATAAACAAAATGAAAAGACAACCCTCAGATTAAGAGAAAATATTTGAAATGATGTGGCCTTCAAGGAATTAGTCTCCAAAATTTACAAACAGCCCATGCAGCTCAATATCATCAAAGCAAACAATTCAATCCAAAAAAGACAGAAGACCTAAATAGGCGTTTTCCAGAGAAGACATACAGATGTCCAAGAAGCACATGAGCAAATATTCAACATCCCTAATTATTAGAGAAATGCAAATCAAAAATACAATGAGATATCATCTCACACCAGTAAAAATGACTATCATCAAAAAAACCCACAAACAATAAATGCTGGAAAGCATGTGGAGAGAAGGGAACCCTCCTACACTGTTGGTGGGAATGTAAATTGGTAGGACCATTATGGAGAACAGTGTAGTTTCCTTAAAAAACCGAACATAGAGCTACCACATGATCCTACAATCCCACTTCTGGACATATTCTGGAGAAAGAAATGTGATCCAAAAGGATGCATGCACCCCAGTGTTCATTGTAGCACTGTTAACATTAACCAAGACATGGAAGAAACCTAAATGTCCTTTGACAGAGGGATGGATAAAGAAGATATGGTACACATATACAGTGGGATAATAGTCATAAAAAGAATGAAATAATGCAACACAAATGTCCAAAAAACAAGATTTCGTTGGTTTGTAAAAAAACTTTCCTGGCTCAGTCAGGCATCAGGAGAATCAAAACAAACCTCCAGAACCCTCTACTTTTGTAGGACTGCATAATTATCACTGAATAAAGTAAAGTGAAAGTTGCTCAGTTGTGTCCGACCCTTTGCGACCCCATGGACTATACAGTTCATGGAATTCTCCAGGCCAGAATACTGGAGTGTGTAGCCTTTCCCTTCTCCAGGGGATCTTCCCAACCCAGGAATTGAAACAGGGGTCTCCTGTGCTGCACGCAGATTCTTTACCAGCTGAACTATGAGGGAAGGCTCCCTACCCCTCGCTTTTTTCTAACACCTAAAGTAACCTGAATTAGCCAGAAAACTCAATATAGTCAGGCATTTTGTACACTGGGAAATTTAGGTTATTCAGATTTTGCTGTCTATGAAAGATTTTTAGCTGTGACATTGTCAAAATGCTTTGATGGTAATATAATTACTTGGGTACATGAGGCACATTTAGCTCCCATTAAGAGTCATAGCCCACTTAAACTCCAGATCAATATCAAAGTGATACCAACCAGGGTTTCTCGGCCCTCCCCAATCAATAGAAATTGACTAGAGACCAGACAAGAAATTCAGGCAAGGCTCTATTAGGGTTCCTCTGCTGGCTGCAGGAGAAAATGAAAACAAGGAACCCCCCTTGCTTTCTTCTGGAGAGGGTGTGAGCTCATTCCTTATATGAGGAAAGGGTAGGGGTATGTCTGGGGGTCAGGCTGGAGGGATGGCTTAGGTGTTTGTCCGCCTTCACTCTGTGGTGTTGAGTGCATGCTTTTGCTCCTGACACCCATGGCTCGTGGCTCTTCAGGAATGGAAATCAGGGATTTTTTTCTTTTTGGTCTCTTTTTATCTTTTGGTCCAGAATTTGCCCCAGCAGCATACACACAGAGTTATTTTCAGTTGTATATAATTTCTCTGTATTTTGTATCTCAAGGAGAGGTGTGTCCAGGTGCAAGCTTTGCTGCATTGTAGCACGGAGTGCCATTTCTTAGACTCTCAAAGGACAATGTGAGATTATTAACGATACAGTCCCTGAGACACTCCTTTCCCAGCAGAGAAGCCATTTCATGTCCACCAAGCCTAAAGTAGCATTTCCAAAAGTGCGTTCTGTAGATCACTGGGATCTCCAGGATAAGAGGGGCTCCATTGTAAGATAAATTTAGAAAACATACTGCAAGTTGGAGTTTCCTCTTGGAGACTCACAGTGTTAAACATAATGAAGGCTCTGGGACATCCTGCTGAAATGAAACATCTCACACCTGTTGAACATTGTTTAGTTCTGAGTTTCCCCCAAAGTTCACATTTTGGAAAATGCTGTGTGCACATATGTACTAGCATTTGGAAGGAGAGCCGCAGTGATGAACCTGTGAATAGAACCATGGGAAACAGAGGTCCAAGTAGCACAATCAGAGATGAGGTTGTTCAAAAAAGCAACATTTTCATGCTTTTAAGCTGTGAAGGGTTGTAGACAGTTATAAAAAGAGCAAAAGAAGTGAAGAGAAATATTTTAACCTTTACCACCAGAGTTACGCCCATGCCTAACAACACAGCGATTTGTATTATACTTGATCATTTATAAGGCAATTATGTATATTTATAAACTTAATTTTTGCTGCAGTTTATGAGGTTGCAGGGAGTCAGACACGACTTAGCAACTGAACAACAACAACATATTAACCTCATGATATAAAGTGTTACTCCATTTTTAAAATGAGAAAGATGAATGTCTGAGTGGTTGGTGACTGGATCTAAAACATGAGGACACATATCAAGGAAAAGATGGATGTCAGAGAAAAGGGTGATCTTCAAATAAGTTTGGAGAGGAACAATACACAATAGATCACTGAACATTCTAAAATATCATTAGTAGAAAAACACACTTACCTTCAATTTCACCTGGTATTTGCCAAACTTTTTGACTGCAAGAACTTTTAAAAGTTGTTTTTCCCATATTAATTTCCTATCAGCTTTCTGTGAAATGCTGTTTGAGAATGGCTGTTCTTTCTCATGAACACTGCTTTGTTACGTCATCATGGCAACAGCCCTCACACAAATCATGGCTTGTTAGACAACATTATACAGAAATATACAAGAATTCCTGGAACTGGATTAAAGGTTATTTTTGTGGTTTATATAAAGAATGTCCTTGCTAAGTAATTAGTATCAATCGGATCTCCCTTCAGACTGCCATTTGCTCAAATTCTTCAGGTGTGACTTAGCCCATAGAAGTTTCTGTTGTATTTCCTTTCCAAGGACTGAGACAGGCTGGAGCCCACCATGGGTTGCTTCAAGTATTTGGAATCTTATATACCTTCTGAAAAATAAGTGGGAAGCATGGGCCAAACTTTAAAAATGAATATTCCAGATGAAAACAAAATAACCATACCCAGATGTTAATTCGGTGAATTCACCTCATGTGATGCCATTGCAATAGCAAATTCCAAGTTTTGGTGGGCTTCAAGTCTTCCTAATCCAGTTAAAAGTCATATGCCCTTCGTTGGAGAGGTGTTGCCTTTTTTAGGTGCCATACTTAATTAGATCAGTCTCCAAGCAGACTATGAGAAGTCCTTATGAACACAGTGAAGGATAATTCCAGGAAAGGAACCTAACACTGAACTGTGCAGATGCAAATACAGCAAGGCATACGAGCCATAAACCAAACCCTGAAATCATTCGGGGGGAGAAAAAGTTTATGCTACTTAACTTTTTCTTGATTCAAACTTTCCTTTAATTTGTTTTTACTCTAAGTGACTAACTGAACAGAATAGCGGTAATTTGTAAGAAATGTTTACAAGTTTGATCTTTTAAGTACTTTTTTCAAGCTTTATTGAGATGTAATTGACATATAACATTCTGAAAGTTTAAGGCGTATAACATGTTGATTTGACACACACATATAAATTACATGTACACATTATGGTCTTCCCAGTGGTTGTGAGAATGGCTGACCATTGGCTGAGCGCCAAAGAACTGATGACTTTGAACTGTGTTGCTGGAGAAGACTCCTGAGCGTCACTTGAACAGCAAGGAGATCAAACCAGTCGGTCTTCAGAGAAATCAGCTCTGAATATTCATTGGAAGGACTGATGATGAAGCTGAAACTCCAATAACTCTGGCCCCTTGATGGGAAGAGCCAAGTCATTGGAAAAGACCCTGATGTGGAAAAAGATTTAGGGCAGGAGGAGAAGGGGGTGACAGAGGATAAGATGGTTGGATGGCATCACTGACATGAGTTTGAGCAAACTCCTGGAGATAGTGAAGGACAGGGAAGCCTGGCGTGCTGCAGTCCATGGGGTCTAAAAGAGTCAGGCAGGACTGGGCAACTGAACAACAGCATACATTATGAAACACCTTCGTCATCTCACACAATCACCATTTTCTCCCCAGTGGAAACAACATTTAGGGTTTTCCAGGTGGCGCAGTGGTAAAGAATCTGCCTGTCAATACAGGAGATGCAGGTTCGACCCTGGGTTGGGAAGATGGCCTGGAGTAGGAAATGGCAACACACTCCAGTATTCTTGCCTGGAAAATTGCATGGACAGAGGAGCCTGGCGGCTACAGTCCATGGGGTCGCAGAGTCGGACACGGCTGAGCAGGAGCAGGAGCAGCCTGGTATTACTAGCTGCAGGGACCGTATTTTACCCTGAGGCCCACGGAACTCATTAAGTTTAAATAAAGGGTGTGAGTTTATACTTTTTGTCCAAAACATCTACATTTTCCTAATTTCTCAGTCCTTTTTTGCCTATTTCTCAACCACCGTTTTGCTCTCTGTATGATGTTGTTTTCAATCGCTAAGTCGTGTCTGACTCTGTGACCCTGGCAGCACGCCAGTCTTCCCTGCCCTTCAGTATCTCCTGGAGTTTGCTCAGACTCTTGTCCACTGAGTCAGTGATGCCATCCAAACATCTCCTCCTCTGTCATCCCCTTCTCCTCCTGCCTTCAATCTTTCCCAACATCAGGGTCTTTTCCAATGAGGCAGTTCTTCATATCTGGTGGCCAAAGTATTGGAGCTTCAGCTTTATCATCAGTCTTTCCAGTGAATATTCAGGACTGATTTCCTTTAGCAAGGACTGTTTAGATCTCCTTGCTGTCCAAGGGACTCTCAAGAGTCTTCTCCAGCAACACAATTTGAAACCATCATTTCTTTGGCATTCAGCTTTCTTTATGGTCCAACTCTCATTTATGTACGTGACTACTGAAAAAAACATACATGGACATTTGTTGGCAAAGTGAAGTCTCTCCTTTTTAGTATGCTGTCTAGGTTTGTCATAGCTTTTCTCTCATTCTGTTTGTATGAGTTCAGTGATTTTTTTATTCCATGTATAAGAAATCATATACTATTTGTCTTTTTGTGTCTGTCACTTAGCATATATATTGTCACAAATGAGGAAATTCTCTTTTCTCATGGCTGTGTGTCTCCTTTATCAGTTCATCCTTTGACAAATACTTACAAAGTTTCCATGTCTTGGCTACTCTAAATAATGCTTTGGTGAACATGGGAGTGCAGATATCTCTGAAATAGAAATTTTATTTCCTTTTGATCTATACCTAGAAGTGGGATTGCTAGATCATATGGTACTTCAATTTTTAATTTTTTGAGGAACTACTATACTGATTTTCGTAGAAGTTGCACCAATTTACATTCCTACAAATAGTACACAAGAATTCTCTTTTCTCCACATCCTCACCAGCATTTGCTATCTCTTGCTTTTTGGATAGTAGTCATTCTAGTAGGTGTGAGGTGATATTGTGGTTTTGCTCTGCATTCCCCTAAGGATTCATGGTGTTTAGCACCTTTCACATGCCTGTTGGCCACTTGTATGTCTTCCGTGGAGATGGGTTTCCTCAAGTTCTCTGCTAATTTTTTAACCAGGTTGTTTGAATTTTTTTTTTTTTTTGCTACTGAGTTGTTTGATTTTCTTATATATTTTTGATATTAACCCCTATCAGATACATGATCTACAAATATTGTCTCTCTTTCCATGGGTTGCCTTTTCATTTTGTTGTTTCTTTTGTGATACAGATGTTGTCTAGGTTGATGTAGACTCACTTGATAATGGCTTTTGTTGCTTGTACTTTTGGTATTATGTCTAAAAAATTGCCCAGATCAATGTCAATGAGCTTTTTTTCCTTTTTCCTAGGAGATTTATAATTTGAGGTCTTATATATAAGTCCTTAATCCATTTTGAGACACTTCTAGTGAGTATCTCACTAAAAGTGAATCATAAGATAGAGGTCCAATTTCATTTTTTGTGCATGTGAATATCTGGTTTTCCCAGTACCGTGGCCTCCCCCTTCCCCCGCTGTATATTCTTAGCTCCTTTGCCAATTATTAGTTGTGTATATGCCAGGGGACTGCGTAAGCCATAGTTTGCTTCTAGGCTCCCTATTCTGCTTTGCTGGTCTATGGGTTTTTACATTAGTGTCATATTGCTTTGATTACCATGGCTTTGAAGTATCATTTGAAATCTGCAAGTGTGATGCCTTAGTTTTATTCTTTCTCAGGATTACTTCAGCTTTTCAAGGTATTTTTAAAATAAATTTTAGAATTTTTTTCTATTTCTATGTAAACTTCCAATGGAATTTTGATAGGGATTACGTTGAATTTGTAGACCACTTTTGACAGTATGCACAGTTTAGCAATATTAATTTTTCCAATTCATGAACAAGGAATATCTTTTTATTTATTTGTGTCTTCTTCAATTTCTTTCATCAAACTATATACAGTTTTTGTCTACAGTTTTTTGGTTAAATTTATTTCTAAGTATTTTATTGCTTTGGATACTGTTGTACATGAGGTTGTCTTCTTTATTTCTTTTTCAGAAAGTTTAATGGTAGTGTATAAAAATGCAACTGATTTCATATGTTTATCTTATACCTTAGAACTTAGTTTACTGGTTTTACCAGTTTTTTGGTGGAATCATTAGGACTTTGTGTACACAAGATCACGTTACCAGCAGAGACAATTTTATTTCTTCCTTTCTCATTCTGATTTGGATGCTCTGGAAGCTGCAGGGGTCCTGGCTGTCAGCTTGCACTTCTGTGACTGCAGGATCTCCCAGGACACAGCAGTAGAGGCAGGGGTCAGGGGTCAGACCAGGGGTGCACAGCTGGGGAGATGAGCGTCAAGCTCACGCATGATGGCAGAGCCAGTCATAAGTGCTCTAAGCTTGCATTTTGCACCCCTGAAGATTCAGAAGCCTAGGCACAATGCTACTGGTGGGAACCCTGGGGATAGGAATGGCGCAGGGAGTGAGAAGCAGTTCAGTGACTGGCGTCCGCTAAGGTGGACACTTCGGGGGGGACAACCATTGAAATCTGCAGGGGCGGGAGGATCTGCAGCAACTGTATGGCCATTGCTTTCTTTGGTGGTGAAAGCGGCTGGGCTCTGTGGAGCAGGTCTCTGGAGACTGTGGTTGCTTCCTGTGCGGCTGATCATGGTAGCCCTGCTTGCTCTCATTCTTAGCATTTCCATTTCAGCTTTGCTTGTCTCAAGGTGGAGTAAACCCAAGCTAGTTCCTTGAAAGCCTGGGGAAGCTGCTCCATGTCCCTGCTTGCCCTGTCCCCAGAAGGGGACCTCTTTGTAGCTGGGGAGTTTCCTCTGGGTGCTGAGCAGCGCTGGTTTGGGATGGGGTGATGCAGGAAAAATGATGCTCTTCTTTGTAGCTCTTCCTTCCTTTTACACGCAGTTATTTTCAGGTGTTTTCTTCCTCTGTGTTGCTGAGGTTCCTCAAGTGGACCTTGAAGTTCTTCAAGTTGACCTCTCTTGGAGTTGCTTCTGCTTGTGGATAGCTATCTCACTGTTAATCATTGTCAGAGGCCAGATGCTGAGGTCTACGACTGTGCCATCTTGGTGATGTCACCACCTAAATATTATTTATTTATTTTTAAATAAAAATCCATAGACCTATCATTTCTCCTGTTTTCTTAGCTTTGTCTTCCCTTCATAGCTGACAAAGATAGAATGGCACTTTGTTATAAAGTCCCTCGATTTCTGTGGGCTTCAGGTTTTTTAAACCTAAAATGAGAGGACTGGGTCAGAAGTGTTTAAGGTCCCTTCATTTTATAATTTTAGTGTAGTTTGTGGCCACGATGGGGACTGGATAAATACTTCCTGAATGATTCTAGATATTCGGTCACATATTCTGACCTCTACTAAGCACAATAGTTCTGGCATCCAACAGACCCAGGTTAATGCCATGGTTGCACAATTTTTTTAAAAATTTATTTATTTTTAATTGAAGGATAACTGCTTTATAATATTGTGTTGGTTTCTGCATATATCAACATGAATCAGCCATAGGTATACATATGTCTCCTCCCTCTTGAACGTCCCTCCCACCTGCCACCCTATCCCACCTTTCTAGGCTGTTACAGAGCGCTGGTTTGATCTCCCTTAGTCATAGAGCAAATTATCAGTTCTAATCCCTTGAACAAATTCAAGGGGTTAGATATGATAGAGAGCCTGAAGAACTGTGGATGGAGGTTTGCAACATTGTACAGGAGGCAGTGATCAAAACCTCCCCCAAGAAAAAGAAATGCAAAAAGCAAAATGGCTGTCTGTGGAGGCCTTACACATAGTTGAGAAAAGAAGAGAAGTGAAAAGCAAAGGAGAAAAGGAAAGATATACCCATCGGAATACATAGTTCCAAAGAATAGCAAGGAGAGATAAGAAAGCCTTCCTCAGGGATCAGTGCAAAGAAATGAGAGGAAAACAATAGAATGGGAAAGACTAGAGATCTCTTCAAGAAAATTAGAGGTAACAAGGGAACATTTCATGCAAAGATGGGCACAATTAAGGACAGAAATGGTAAGGACCAAACAGAAGCAGAAAAGATTAAGAAGAGGTGGTAAGAATACGTGGAAGAACTATGCAAAAAAGGTCTTAATGACCCGGATAACCACGATGGTGTGATCACTCACCTAGAGCCAGACATCCTGGAATGCAAAGTCAAGTGGGGTTTAGGAAGCATAACTACAAACAAAGTTAGTGGAGGTGATAGAATTACAGCTGAGCTATTTCAAATCCTAAAAGATGATGCTGTGAAAGTGCTGCACTCAATATGCCAGCAAATTTAGAAAACTCAGCAGTGGCCACAGGACTGGAAAAGGTCACTTTTCATTCCACTTACAAGAAAGGGCAATGCCAAGTAAAGTTCAAATTACCACACAATTGCACTCATTTCATAGGCTAGCAAAGAAATGCTCAAAATCCTCCAAGCTAGGCTTCAACAGAACATGAACCGAAAACTTTCAGATGTTCAAGCTGGATTTAGAAAAGACAGATGAACCAGAGATCAAATTGCCAACATCCACTGGATTATAGAAAAAGCAAGAGAGTTCCAGAAAAGCATCTCCTCATGCTTCATAGACTATGCTAAAGTCTTTGACTGTGTGGATCACAACAAGTTGGAATATTCTTCAAGACTTGGGATAGTAGACCACTTTACCTGCCTCCTGAGAAACCTGTTATCAGGTCAAGAAGCAACAGTTAGAACCAGACATGGAACAATAGACTGGTTCAAAATTGGGAAATGAGTACGTTAAGACTATATTGTCACCCTGTTTATTTAACTTACATTTAGAGTGTGTCATGTGAAATGCCAGACTGGATGAAGCAGAAACTGAAATCAAGAATGCAGGGAGAAATACCAACAACCCCGGATATCAGATGATACCACCCTAATGGCAGAAATTGAAGAGGAGCTAAAGAACCTCTAGATGAAAGGGAAAGAGGAGAGTGAAAAGTTGGCTTAAAACTCGACTTTCAAAAAACTATGATCATGGCACTGGTCCCAACACTTCCTGGCAAATAGAAGGGGGAAAAGTGGAAACAGTGAGAGACTTTATTTGTTTGGGCTCCAAAATCACTGCAGATGGTGACTGAAGTCATGAAATTAAAAGACACTTGCACCTTGGAAGAAAACCTATGACCAACCTAGACAGCATATTAAAAAGCATATTAAAAAGCATTACTTTGCCAACAAAAGTCTATAGAGTCAAAGCTATAGTTTTCCAGTAGTCAAGTATGGATGTGAGAGTTGGACCATAAAGAAGGCTGAGCGCTGAAGAATTGATTGCTTTTGAACTGTGGTATTGGAGAAGACTCTTGAGAGTCCCTTGGACAGCCAGGAGATCCAATTGGTCAATCCTAAAGGAAATCAGTCCTGAATATTCATTGAAAAAACTGATGCTGAAGCTGAAGCTCCGTGAACTGACTCCTTGGGAAAGACCCTGATGCTGGGAAAGATTGAAGGCGGGAGGAGAAGGGGACAACAGAGGATGAGATGGTTGGATGGTATCACTGACTCAATGGACATGAGTTTGAGTAAGTTCCGGGAGTTGGTGATAGACAGGGAGGCCTGGCGTGCTGCTGTCCATGGGGGTCACAGGGTTGGACATGACTGAGCGACTGAACAATAAAACTATTTTACGTATGATAATGTATATGTTTCTATGTTGCTCTCTCCATTTGTCCCACTCTCTAGTTCCTCCCCCACCCCTCTGTCCATAAGTCTGTTCTCCATGTTTGCCTTGCTATTGCTGCCCTGCAAATAGGTTTATCAGTTCCATCTTTCTAGATTCCACATATATGAGTTAATATACAATATTTGTTTTACTCTTTCTAGCTTACTTTAGTTTGTAGAGTAGGCTCTAGGTTCACCCACCTCATTAGCACTGACTCAAATGTGTTCCTTTCTTATGGCCGAGTAATATTCCATTGTATATATGTCCCACACCTTCTTTATCCATTCATCTATCAGTGGACATTAAGTTGCTTCCATGTCCTAGCTACTGTAAATAGTGCTGCAATGAACTTTGGAATACCTGTGTCTTTTTTTTTTTTAAATTAATTAATTAATTAATTTTTTCCATTTATTTTTATTTGTTGGAGGCTAATTACTTTACAATGTTGTAGTGGTTTTTGCCATACATTGACATGAATCAGCCATGGATTTACATGTATTCCCCATCCCGATCCCCCCCTCCCACCTCCCTCCCTATCCCATCCCTCTGGGTCTTCCCAGTGCACCAGCCCTGAGAACTTGTCTCATGCATCCAACCTGGGCTGGTGATCTGTTTCACCCTTGATAGTAAACTTGTTTCAATGCTATTCTCTCAGAACATCCCACCCTCGCCTTCTCCCACAGAGTCCAAAAGTCTGTTCTGTACATCTGTGTCTTTTTTTCTGTTTTGCATATAGGGTTATCGTTACCATCTTTTAAAATTCCATATATATGCATTAGTATACTGTATTGGTCTTTATCTTTCTGGCTTACTTCACTCTGTATAATGGGCTCCAGTTTCATCCACCTCATTAGAACTGATTCAAATGTATTCTTTTTAATGGCTGAGTAATATTCCATGGTGTATATGTACCACAGCTTCCTTATCCATTCATCTGCTGATGGACATCTAGGTTGCTTCCATGTCCTGGCTATTATAAACAGTGCTGCAATGAACATTGGGGTATACGTGTCTCTTTCAGATCTGGTTTCCTTGGTGTGTATGCCCAGGAGTGGGATTGCTGGGTCATATGGCAGTTCTATGGCATGTCCTAGCTACTGTAAATAGTGCTTCAATGAACTTTGGAGTAGCTGTGTCTTTTTGAATTATGGTTTTCTCTGGGTATGTGTCCAGTAAAGGGATTATTGAGTCATGTGATAGTTTTATTCCTAGTTTTGTAAGGAATTTCCATACTATCTTCTACAGTGGCTATATGAATTTACATTCTAACCAACAGTCAAGGGAGTTCCCTTTTCTCCACACCTTCTCCAGCATTTATTCTTTGTAGACTTTTTTTGTTGATGGCCATTCTGACCAGTTTGAGGTGATATCTCATTTCAGCTTTGATTTACATTTCTCTAATAGTGAGTGCTGTTGAGCTTCCTTTCAAGTGTTTGTTAGCTATCTGTGTGTCTTCTTTGATGGCTCCACAATTTATTAGTTCTGAGAACCTGAGAAAATTATCCCCTTCAAGTCTTTGTGGCAATATGTATTATATATTAAAAACATGCACATCACTGAGCTGGCAGAGGATAAGCTGAGGCAGCTTCCAGAGCCCTCAGTGCAATGCTCCACCTAGAGCAGGCACACGACAGATAGTTAAAGCTGTTAGCATGTTACTAGGTGCTTATGAGAAAGAATTATCTCTAACAGCTCTGTGGGAATTCTCTGGAAGTCTTGCAAGAACAATTCCATTTAAGGGCACTTGTCTGCCTCACACGGCATCCATTACCCTGGGGGGTATGTTGCTGCTGCTGCTGCTGCTAAGTCGCTTCAGTCGTGTCTGACTCTGTGCGACCTCATAGATGGCAGCCCACCAGGCTCCCCTGTCCCTGGGATTCTCCAGGCAAGAACACTGGAGTGGGTTGCCACTTTTTTCTCCAATGCATGAAAGTGAAAAGTGAAAGTGAAGTCGCTTAGTCGTGTCCGACTCCTAGTGATCCCATGGACTGCAGCCTACCAGGCCCCTCCGTCCATGGGATTTTCCAGGTAAGACTACTGGAGTGGGGTGCCATTGCCTTCTCTGGGGGGATATGTTAGAGATTTCAAAAAGTTCTAACATCTCCATATTTGTGGTACCTAGGAACTCACTTGCCTCATTATGAATGTTCCCAAGTTCCTCATCTCGACCTTAGCTTCTCCATCTGAACACAATGTCTTTGCCCCATGTTACCTGTGCATCCTGTCTTGCCAGCTTTGCATCCTGCCCTTTCCTAATAATGGCAATGACACTGTCTCCCAGCTCTGTCTCTGAATGTGAGCTGCTTCACCATTATGATTTTATCTATATTACCTAACTCCTTATTGCCAAATTCAGACTTGAACTGAAGAAAGTAGGGAAAACCACTAGACCATTCAGGTATAACCTAAATCATATCCCTTACGATTATACAGTGGAAATGACAAATAGATTCAAGAGAGTATATCTGATAGAGAGCCTGAAGAACTATGAATGGAGGTTCATGACATTGTATAGGAGGCAGTGATCAAGACCATCCCCAAGAAAAAGAAATGAAAAAAGGAAAAATGGTTGTCTGAGGGGGCCTTACAAATAGCTGTGAAAAGAAGAGAAGTGAAAGACAAAAGAGAAAAGGAAAGATATACCCATTTGAATGCAGTTTCATAGAATAGCAAGGAGAAATAAGAAGGCCTTCTTCCATGATCAATGCAAAGAAATAGAGGAAAACAATAGAATGGGAAAGATTAGAGATCTCTTCAAGATGATTAGAGATACCAATATAAGAGAACATTTCATGCAAAGATGGGCTCAATAAAGGACAGAAATGGTATGGACCTAACAGAACCAGAAGATATTAAGAAGAGGTGGCAAGAATACACAGAACTATACAAAAAAGATCTTCACTACCCAGATAATGATGGTGTGATCACTCACCTAGAACCAGACATCCTGGAATTCAAAGTCAAATGGGCCTTAGGAAGCGTAACTACAGACAAAGTTAGTGGAGGCTATGGAATTTCAGTTGAGCTATTTCAAATCCTAAAAGATGATGCTGTGAAAGTGCTGCAATCAATATGCCAGGAATATTTGGAAAACTAAGCAGTGGCCCCAGGACTGGAAAAGATCATTTTTTCATTCCAATCCCAAAGAAAGGCAATCCCAAAGAATGCTCAAACTACTGCACAACTGCACTCATCTCACACGCTAGCAAAGTAATGCTCAAAATTCTCCAAGCCAGGCTTCAACAATACATGAAATGTGAAATTCCAGACGTTCAAGCTGAAGTTAGAAAAAGCAGAGGAACCAGAGATCAAATTGCCAACATCTGTTGGATCATCAAAAGAGTGAGAGAGTTCCAGAAAAACATCTACTTTTGTTTTATTGACTATACCAAAGCCTTTGACTGTGTGGATCACAATAAACTGTGGAAAATTCTTCAAGAGATGGGAATATGAGACCACCTGACCTGCATCCTGAGAAATATATATGCAGGTCAAGAAGCAACAGTTAGAACCAGACATGGAACAACAGACTGGTTCCAAATTGAGAAAAGAGTACCTCAAGGCTGTATATTGTCAACCTGCTTATTTAACTTACATGCAGAGTACCTCATGAGAAACGCTGGGCTGGAAGAAGCACAAGCTGGAATCAAGATTGCCAGGAGAAATATCAATAACCTCAGATATGCAGATGACACCACCCTTATGGCAGAAAGTGAAGAGGAACTAAAAAGCCTCTTGATCAAAGTGAAAGAGGAGAGTGAGAAAGTTGGCTTAGAGCTCAACATTCAGAAAACTAAGATCATGGGATCCAGTCCCATCACTTCATGGCAAATAGATGAAGAAACAATGAAAACAGTGTCAGACTTTATTTTTTTGGGCTCCAAAATCACTGCAGATGGTGATTGCAGCCGTGAAATTAAAAGATGCTTGCTGCTTGGAAAAAAAGTTATGACCAACCTAGACAGCAAATTAAAAAGCAGAGACATTACTTTGCCAGCAAAGGTCTATCTAGTCAAGGCTAGAGTTTTTCCCATAGTCATGTATTGACATAAGAGTTGGACTATAAAGAAAGGTGAGCAGGAAGAATTGATGCTTTTGAACTATGGTGTTGGAGAAGACTCTTGAGAATCCCTTGAACAGCAAGGAGATCAAACCAATCAATCCTAAAGGAAATCAGTCCTGAATATTCACTGGAAGGACTGATGCTGAAGCTAAAATTTCAAAATTTTGGCCACCTGATGTGAAGAACTGTCTCATTTGAAAAGACCCTGATGCTGGGAAAGATTGAGGGCAGGAGGAGAAGGGGACAACAGAGGATGAGATGGTTGGATGGCATCACTGACATGATTGACATGAGTTTGAGCAGGATCCAGGAGTTGGTGATGTACAGGGAGGCCTGGCATGCTGCAGTCCATGGGGTCACAAAGAGTCAGACATGACTGAGTGACTAAACTAACTATATCCCAAGCACTTAAGCACATAATAGGTGTACAACAAATATTTATTAAATAAACAGATAAATAGTGTATGCATAGAGACTTCCCTGGCAATCCAGCTACTAAAACTCCATACTCTTAATACAGGGGGCCTAGGTTCAATCCTTGGCTTGGGAAATAGATCCCACAGGTTGCAATTAAAGGTCCCTCATGCTGCAATGCAGACTGAAGACCCTGTATGCTACAACTAAGACCTGGTGCAGCCAAATATAAATAAATAAACATTTAAAAAATGATTAAAAATAGTGTAAAAGACTAAGGGTGGCTCAGACAGTAAAGAATCTGCCTGCCAATACAGGCAATCTGTCTCCTGAGAAACCTGTAAGCAGGTCAAGAAACAGCAGTTAAAATTGAACGTGAAATAACAGGCTAGTTCAAAATTGGGAAAGGAGTGCAACAAGGCTGTATATCATCACCCTGCTTATTTAAGTTCTATGCAGAGTACATCATGTGAAACGCCAGGCTGGATGAAACACAGGCCAGAATCAAGATTGCCAGGAGAAATATCAACAACCTCAGATATGCAGATGATACTACTCTAATGGCAGAAAGTTAAGAATAAGTAAAAAGCCTCTTGATGAGAGTGAAAAAGTTAGCCTAAAACTCAACATTCAAAAAACTAAGATCATGGCATCCAGTCCCATCACTTCATGGCAAATAGATGCGAAAAAGTAGAAACAGTGGCAGATTTTATTTTCTTGGGCCCCAAAATCACTGTGGATGGTGATTGCAGCCCCAAAATTAAAAGACAGTTGCTCCTTGGAAGAAAAGCTGTGCAAACCTAGACGTGTATTAAAAAGCTGAGACATCACTTTGCCGACTAAGGTCTATAGAGTTAAAGCTATGGTTTTTCCAGTAGTCACGTATGGATGTAGAGTTGGACAATAAAGAAGGCTGAGAGCTGAAGAATTGATGTTTTCAAATTGTGGTGCTGGAGAAGACTCTTGAGAGTCCCTTGGACAGCAAGGAAATCAAACCAGTCAATCCTAAAAGAAATTCTTCCTGTAGGAAAATGTTCTGGATTTTCACTGGAAGGAATGATAGCAATCTTAAGTGTAATCTTTTAGAAAACAGATGAAGAGGGAACACGTCTCAATTTACTTTATGAAGATAATGTAACAGTGAAACCACAAGCTGACAAAATAAATAGAAGAAAGGAAACTACAAGCCAATATAGTTCATGAAAAGTGAAAGTGAAATCGCTCAGTCATGTCCAACTCTTTGTGACCACATAGACTGTATGTAGCCTACCAGGCTCCTCCATCCATGGGATTTTCCAGGCAAGAATACTGGAGTGGGTTGCCATTTCCTTCTCCAGGGGATCTTCCCAGCCCAGGGTTTGAACCTGGGTCTCCCGGTTTGCAGGCAGATGCTTTACCATCTAAGCCACCAGGGAAGCCAGAATATAGTTCATAAACATAGAGAAAAAACCCTAAACAGAATATTATAAAATGAGACCTGTATCATGACCATTATTCAAGAGAATAATTGTCAGCACATGCTAAGCGAGGAGGCAGCAGGCCTCTACAACAAGCAGCCCTCACATCAAAAATATTAAACTCACAAAAGCTACACAGGGATGCTCCTGTATAAAAACAGCCCTCCAAGACTACAGTGTGCTGTGCCATATGCTTAGCTACTCAGCCGTGTCTGACTCTTGCACCCTCATAGACTGTAGCCTGTCAGGCTCCTCTGTCCATGGGGTTATCCAGGCAAGAATACTGCAGTGGGTTGCCCTTTCCTTCTTCAGGGATCCTCCTGACCCAGGAATTGAACGTGGGTTTCCTGCATTGCAGGCAGACTCTTTACTGACTGAGCTATCAAGGAAGCCCCAAGACTACAGTAGATAAGTGTTTCTCCAAACTCATAGAGTAAGAGAAATGAAGGCACAATGAAAAAGCAGAGGAGGCACTCTCCATTTAAAGACCAAGAGAATTCCCCTGAAAGAACAATGAAACAGTCTTCTTCAGTCTAATAAATTCTGAGTTCAAAAAGGAGATAAAGAAAATACTGAAAGAATTAAAAAAGGCTATTGACAGAAATGTGGATTATTATAAAAAGGAACTAGAAACTATAAAGAGGAGCCAAGAAAAATTAGAGAATTTATTTGTTGAGATGAAAGTGGAGTTAAGGCAATGACTAGCAGAATGAATAATGCAGGAGAATAAATAAGTGATCTGGAAGATAGAATAATAGAAATCACCCAATCAGGTCAACAAAGAGAAAGCCAAATTAAAAAAAAAAAAAGAAAGCAATATAAGAGACTTATGGGATAGTATAAAGTGGGCCAATCTACACATAATAGAGAGCCTATTGGGTGAAGAAGGAAAAAAGTGGATCAAAAATGTATTTAAAGAAATTACGGCTGAAGAATTCCCAAACCTAAAGAAGGAAATAGATATCCAGGAACAGAAAGCACAGAAGGTCCCAAACAAGATGAACCCAAACAGATCTATACCAAGATATTATAATTAACATGGCAAAAGTTAAAGATAGAGAATTTTCAAGGCAGCAAGAGAAAAAGAGTTATATACAGAGGAACCCCCATAATGCTATCAGCTGATTTCTCTACAGAAATGTCATAGGGAGCACAACATTAACATATAGAAATCAGTTGCACTTCTTTATATTAACAATGAAATATCAAAAAGGAAATGTAAAAAAAAAACAAAAAACAAAACTTTTAAAAATACATCCCCCCCAAAAAATATTCAGAAATAAATCTGACCAAGGAGGTGAAAGATTTATCGAGAAGTATAAAACATCAATAAAGAAAATTGAAGATGATTCAAAGAAATGGAAAGATATCCCATGCTCTTGGGTTGGAAGAATGAATGTTGTTGAAATGGCCATGATACCCCAAACAATCTATAGATTTAATACAATCCCCATCAAATTACCCTTGACATTTTCCATAGAATTAAAATAAATCATCCTACAATTGATATTGAATCATAAAATACCCAGAATTGCCAAAGATATTCTCAGGAAAAAGAACAAAGCAGGAGGAATAACCCTCCCAGACTTTGAAGCTACACTAATCAAAACAGCATTGTACTGGCACAAAAACAGATGTATGAATCAATGGAAAAGAATAGAGTGCCCAGAAATAAACCCATACAACTACAGTGAACTAATGTTCGACCAAGTAGTCAACAATACACCACAGAGAAAAGACAGTACCTTCAATAACTGGTGTTGTGAAATTTGGACTGCTGTATGCAAATCAGTGAAGTTAGAACACTCCCTCACACCATACACAAAAATAAACTCAAAGAAGCTTTCAGGTTCAAACATGAGATGACACCATCCAACTCCTAGAAAAGATTATGGGCAAAACATTCTCTGACATAAATTGTACCAATGTTTTCTTAGGTCAGTCTTCAAAAGCAATAGGGAAAAAAAAATGATGTCACCTAATCAAACTTACAAGCTTTTGCACAGCAAAGGAAGCCATAAACAAAATGAAAAGACAACCTATGGACTGGGAGAAAATATTTCCAAACAATGTGACTAACATGGGCTTAATTTCCAAAATATGCGAACAGTTCATACACCTCAACAACAAACAACCCAAACAAATTCAAACGACCCAATTAAAAAAACTGTCAGAAGACCTATTATAAACAGATATTTCTCCAAAGAAGACATACAAATGGCCAATAGGCACTTGAGAAGATGCTTAAAATGTCAATTATTAGAGAAATTAAAATTAAAACTATAATGAGGTACCACCTCACACCAGCAGAATGCCCATCATCAGAAAGTCTATAAGTAACAAATGCTGGAGAGTGTGTGAAGAAAGAGAATGCTCCTACACTGTTAGTGGGAATGTAAGTTGGAACGACCACTATGGAAAGCAATGTGGAGGCTCCTTAAAAAACTAACAATAGAATTACCATATGATCTAGGAATCTAACTCCTGGGCATATATCTAGCAAAACTATAATACAAAAAGACACACAAACCCTTATGTTCATAGCAGCACTACTCACAATAGTCAAAACACAGAAACAACCTAAATGTCTATCAATGTATATGGCACATACATACATACAATGTATATGGCACATACATACAATGGAATAATGTTCAGCCATAAAAAGAATGAAAGAATAAAACAATGTCATTTACAGCAACCTGGATAGACCTAGAGATTATCATACTAAGTGAAGTAAGTCAGAAAGACACATACCATATGACATCACTTACATGTGGACTCTAAAGTGAAGTGGAAGTGAAAGTCGCTCAGTTGTGTTTGACTCTTTGCAATCCCATGGACTATACAGTTCATGGAATTCTCCAGGCCAGAATACTGGGGTGGGTAGCTTTTCCCTTCTCCAGGGGATCTTCCCAACCCAGGGACCAAACCCAGGTCTCCCACATAGCAAGTGGATTCTTTACCAGCTGAGCCAAAAAGGAAGCCCATAGAATCTAAATAGGACACAAATGAACCAATCTATGAAACAGAATAGATAAGTTTGACTTATCTTTGACTGTGTGGATCACAACAAACTGTGGAAAATTCTTCAGGAGATGGGAATACCAGACCACCTGACCTGCCTCCTGAGAAATATGTATGCAGGTCAAGAAGCAACAGTTAGAATTGGACATGGAACAACAGACTGGTTCCAGATCAGGAAAGAAGTATGTCAAGGCTGTTTACTGTCACCCTGCTTATCTAACTTACATGCAGAGTACATCATGCGAAATGCTGGGCTGGGTGAAGCACAAGCTGGACTCAAGATTGCCAGGAGAAACATCAATAACCTCATATGCAGTTGACGCCACACATATGACAGAAAGTGAAAAAGAACTAAAGAGCTTCCTGATGAAAAAGGAGAGTGAAAAAGTTGGCTTAAAAGTCAACATTCAGAAAACTAAGATCATGGTATCTGGTCCTATCACTTTATGGCAAATAGATGAGGAAACAATGGAAACACTGAGAGACTTTATTTTTTGGGGCTCCAAAATCACTGCAGATGGTGACAGCAGTCATGAAATTAAAAGACGCTTGCTGCTTGGAAGAAAAGTTATGACCAACGTAGACAGCATATTAAAAGCAGAAATGGAAAAGGATGGCAGAGGAGTAGGCGACGTGGCATACATCTCTCTCCACGGATACATCAGGAATACACCTTCATACACAGAAGTGCATGCAGAACACCAGCTGAGAGTGGAGAGGAGTACCTGACCAGTGGAAAAGAATATGTAGACCCACACAAAACTTGAGATCAAGTCCTGAGCCTTTGGAGTGGGAGCACTGACTCCAAGACACTAGACTACCAGAGAACTAACCCTATGGGGTATCATAGTGAGAAATCACACTAAGGAAATCACTGGAATACAAGACCCAGCACCACCCAACCACCAATAGCACCCTGTGCAGGACGCCTCAGCTACACAACAACAACAAAACCCCCAATCATCAGCAGACAGGATTACCACCTCACTCAGCCTGGCCCATCAGAGGAAAAACAAACAAATGAACAAAAGCTCAGTGCAAATCTCACCCTGTAAGATGCTTACAGAAACCACTGGACCAACCTTAGAGGGCAGAAACCAATGGAGGAAAGAATTCAACCTTGAAGCCTGGGAAAAGGAGACCTCAAACACAGCAAGTTAAAAAAAAATAATGAAAAGGTAGAGAAATACTACACAAATGAAGGGCCAAACTAGAAACACAGAAGCCCAAATAAATGAGGAAATTATTCTAAAAAGAATTTAGGATAGTGATAGTCAAGATGGTCAAAAACCTTGAAAGCAAAATGGAGAAAACGCAAGCATCAATTAACAAAGACTTAGAAGAATTAAAGAATAAACATGCAGAGACAAACACAATTACTGAAAGGCTCTAGAAAGGAATCTAGAAAAAAAGGCTCTAGAAGGAATCAATAGCAGAATATCTGAGTCCGAAGAACGAATCAGTGAGCTGGAAGATAAAATGGTGAAAATAACTTCTGAAGAGCAGAATGAAGTAAAAAGAATGAAAAGAACTGAGGATAGTCTCAGAGACCTCTGGGACAATATCAAAGGAACCAACATTTGAATTATAAGGGTCCCAGAAGAAGAAGAGAAAAAGAAAGCATAAAATTTTTGAAGAGATTATAGTTGAAAATTTCCACAACATGGAAAAGGAAATAGTCAATCAAGTCCAAGAGGCACAAAGAGTCTCATATAGGATAAACCCAAAGAGAAACACGCCAAGACATATACTAATTAAACTAACAAAGACTAAACACAAAGAAAAAATATCAAAAGCAGCAATGGAGAAGCAACAAGTAACATACAAGGGAAATCCCATATGCTTAACAGCTGATCTTTCAGCAGAAACTCTGCAGGCCAGAGGGGAATGGCAGGATACATTTAAAGTACTGATAGGAAAAAAAAAATCTACAACCAAGATTACTATATCTGGCAAGGGTCTCATTCAAACTTGATGGAGAATTCAAAAGCTTTTCAGACAAGCAAAAGTTAAGAAAATTCAGTACCACCAAACCAGCTTTACAACAAATGTTAAAGGGACTTATTTAGTCAAGAAATACAAGAGAAGAAAAAAGAGCTACAAATCAACCCCAAACAATTAAGAAAATAGCAATAGGAACACATATATCAATAATTACTTTAAATGTAAATGGATTAAATGCTCCAACCAAAAGACACAGACTGGCTAAATGGATACAAAAATAAGACCCATATATATACTGTGTACAAGAAACCCACTTCAGACCTCAAGACACATATAGATTGAAAGTGAGAGGATGAAAAAATATATTCCATGCAAATGGGAAGCAAAAAAAAACTGGAGTGGCAATCCTCATATCAGACAAAATAGACCTTAAAATAAAGAGATTACAAGAGATAAGGAAGGACTCTACATAATGATCAAGGGATCAATCCACGAGGAAGACATAACAATTGTAAATATCTATGCACCCAACATAGAAGCAACTCAGTACATAAGACAAACACTAACAGATCTAAAAGAATAAGTTGGCAGTAACACAATAATAGTAGGAGACTTTAACACCCCACTCACACCAAAACAGAAAATTAATAAGGAAACACAAGTCTTAAATGATACATTAGATGAGATGGATCTCACTGATATCTTCAAGACATTCCATCCAAATGCAGAAGTACACATGGAACATTCTCCAGGATAGAACACATCTTGGGTCACAAATCAAACTTGAGTAAATTTAAGAAAATTGAAATTGTATCAAGCATCTCCTCTGACCACAACACTATAAGACTAGATATCAATTACAAGAAAAATACTGTAAGAAACACAAACACATGGAAATTAAATAACACATTTCTAAAGAACCAACAGGTTACTGAAGGAATCAAAAGGGAAATCTAAAAATTTCTAGAAACAAATGACCATGAAGACATGACAACTCAAAACCTACGGGATGTAGCAAAAGCAGTTCTAAGAGGGAAGTTTATAGCAATACAATCCTACCTCAAGAAACAAGAAAAACACCAAATAGACAGCCTAATTTTACAACTAAAACAACTGGAAAAAGAAGAAGAACAACAACCCCCCCAAAATTAGTAGAAGGAAAGAAATCATAAAGATCCAAGCATAAATAAATGAAAAAGAAATGAAGGAAACAATAGTAAAGAATAGTAAATCTAAAAGCTGGTTCTTTGAAGAGATAAACAAAATTGACAAAACTTTAGCCAGACTCATCAAGAAAAAAGAGAGAAGAATCAAAGCAACAAAATTAGAAATGAAAAAGGAAGGGTTACAACATACAATGCAGAAATACAAAGGATTATAAGAGACTATTATGAACAACTATATGGCAATAAAATGGATAACCTGGAAGAAATGGACAGATTCTTAGAAAAGTTCAATCTTCCAAGACTGAACTAGGAAGAAATAGAAATTATGAACAACCCAATTACAAGCACTGAAATTGAAGCTGTGATCAAAAATCTCCCAAAAAACAAAAAGCTGAGGACCAGATGGCTTCAAAGAAGAATTCTATCAAATATTTAGAGAAGAGCTAATGCCTATCCTTCTAAAATGCTTTCAAAAAATTGCAGAAGAAGGAACACTTCCAAACTCATTCTATGAGGCCACCATCACTCTGATACCAAAACAAGACAAAGACAACATCCCAAAAAGAAAACTCCAGGCCAATATCACTGATGAACATAGATGCAAAAATCTTCAATAAAATTTTAGCAAACAGAGTTCAGCAACACATCTAAAAGCTCATACACCATGACCAAGTTGGGTTTATTCCAGGGATGCAAGGATTCTTCACTGTATGCAAATCAATCACTGTGATACACCATATTAACAAATTGAAAGATAAAAACCATATGATAATCTCAATAGATGCAGAAAAAGCCTTTGACAAAATTTAGCACCCATTTATGATTAAAACTCTTTACAAAATGGGCATAGAAGGAACCTACCTCAAGATATTAAAGCCCATAGTAAAGGCCATATATGACAAGCCTACAGCAAACATTATTCTCAATGGCGAAAAACTGAAAGCATCACCCCTAAGATCAGGAACATGACAAGGGTGTCCACTTTCACCACTACTATTCAACATAGTTCTGGAAGTCCTAACTACAGCAATCAGAAAAGAAAAAGAAATAAAAGGAATCCAAGTTGGAAAAGAATAAGTAAAGCTCTCACTGTTTGCAGATGACATGATACTGTACATAGAAAACCCTAAAGATAGTATCAGAAAATTACTAGAGCTTATCAGTGACCTTAACAAAGTTGCAGGATACAAAATTAATACACAGAAATCACTTGCATTTCTATATACTAACAATGAAAAATCAGAAAAAGAAATCAAGGAATCAATCCCATTCACCATTGCAACAAAAAGAATTAAATATCTAGGAATAAACTTACCTAAGGAGATGAAAGAACTGTACACAGAAAATTATAAGACACTGATGAAAGAAATCAAAGATGACATAAACAGATGGAGAGATACTCCATGTTCCTGGGTAGGAAGAATCAATATTGTGAAAATGACTATACTACCAAAGACAATCAATGTGATCCCCATCAAATTACCAGTGGCATTTCTCATAATACTAGAACAAAAAATTTCACAATTCATAGGGAAACACAAAAGACCCCGAATAGCCAAGGCTGTCTTGAGAAAGAAGAATGGAGCTGGAGGAATCAACCTTCCTGACTTCAGATTATACTACAAAGCTACAGTCATCAAGAAAGTAGGGTACTGGCACAAAAACAGAAATATAGACCAATGGAACAAGATAGAAAGCCCAGAAATAAACCCATGCACCTATGGGTACCTTATTTTTGACAAAGGAGGTAAGAATATACAATAGGGCAAAGACAGCCTCTTCAATAAGTGCAACCAGGAAAACTAGACAGCTAAATGTAAAATAATGAAATTAGAACACTTTCTAACACCATACACAAAGATAAACTCAAAATGGATCAAAGACCTAAATGTAAGACCAGAAACTAGAAAACTCTTAGAGGAAAACATGGGCAGAACACCCGATGACATAAATCAAAGCAACATCCTCTATGACCCACGTCCTAGAGTAATGGAAATAAAAGCAAAAGTAAACATGTGGGACCCTATTAAACTTAAAAGCTTTTGCACAGCAAAAGAAACTCTAAGCAAGGTGAAAAGGCAGCTTTCAGAATGGGAGAAAATAATATCAAATGAAACAACTGACAAAGGATTAATTTCCAAAATATACAAGCAGCTCATACAACTCACTATCAGAAAAAACAAACAATCCAATCAAAAAGTGGAGAAAATACCTAAACAGACATTTCTCCAAAGACAAACAGATGGCCAACAAACACATGAAAATATGATCAACATTGCTCATTATTAGAGAAATGCAAATCAGAACAGCAATGAGATATCACCTCACAACAGTCAGAATGACCATCATCAAAATGTCTATAAAAAATAAATGTTGGAGAGGGCGTGGAGAAAAGGGAACACTCTTGCACTGTTGGTGGGAATGTAAATTGATACAGCCACTACTGAAGATGGTATGGAGACTCCTTAAAAAACTAGGTTAAAACCACCATATGACCCAGCAATCCCACTTCTAGGCATATACCCTGAGGAAACCAGGTTTGAAAAAGGCACACATATCCCATTGTTCATTGCAACACTATTTACAATAGCTAGAACATGGAAGCAACGTAGATGCCCAACAACAGATGAATGGATAAAGAAGTTGTGGTACATATACACAATGGAATATTATTCAGCCATAAAAAGGAATGTATTTGAGTCAGTTCTGATGAGGTGGATGAACCTAGAACTTATCATTCAGAGTGAAGTGAGTCAGAAGGAGAAAGATAAATATTGTGTTCTAATGCACATGTGCAGAATCTAGAAAAATGGTTCTGAAGAATTTATTTACAGGGCAGCAATGGAGAAACAGACATAGAGAATAGATTTGTGGACAGGTGGGGAGGGGAGGAGAGGGTGAGATGTATGGAAAGAGTAACATGGAAACTTACCTCACCATATGTAAAATAGATAGCTGACAGGAATTTGCTGTCTGGCTCAGGAAACTCAAACAGGGGCTCTGTATCAATCTAGAGGGGTGGGATGAGGAGGGAGATGGGACGGAGGTTCAAAAGGGAGGAGATATATGTATGCCTATGGCTGATTCATGCTGAGGTTTGACAGAAAACAGCAAAATTCTGTAAAGCAATTATCCTTCAATAAAAAATTAAATAAATTAAAAAAAAAGCAGAGACATTACTTTGCCAACAAATGTCCGTCTAGTCACAGCTATGGTTTTTCCTGTAGTCATGTACGGATGTGAGAGTTGGACTATAAAGAAAGCTGAGCACCGAAGAATTGATGCTTTTGAACTGTGGTGTGGGAGAAGACTCTTAAAAGTCCCTTGGACTGCAAGAAGATCCAACCAGTCCATCCTAAAGAAGATCAGTCCTGGATATTCATTGGAAGGACTGATGCCGAAGCTGATGCTGAGCTGATGCTGAGCTGAGCTGATACTCCAATACTTTGGACACCTGATGTGAAAAACCAACTCATTGGAAAAAGACCCTGATGCTGGGAAAGATTGAAGGTGGAAGGAGAAGGGGATGACAGAGGATGAGATGGTTGGATGGCATCACTGACACGATGAACATGAGTTTGAGTAAACTCTGGGAGTTGGTGAGGGACAGGGAAGCCTAGCGTGCTGCAGCGCATGGGGTTGCAAAGAGTCAGACACGGCTGAGTGGCTGAACTGAACTGATAAACAGAAACAGACTCATGACATGAAGAACAGACTTATGGTTACCGAGGGGACGGGGGGTGGGGGAAGAATGGACTGGGAGTTTGGGATTAGCAGATGCAAATGATAATATATAGGCTGGATAAACAAGGTCCTAGTTTACAGCACGGAGAACTATGTTCATTACCCTGTGATAAATCAAAGTGGAAAGAAAATTTTTTTAAAAATTAAAAAAAGAAAACAAAGGGCCTAGCACAGGGTCTATAAGCAGCATTAATTATTACAATTCTACAACGGGGCCTGGGTTGGAAAAGAAAAGAAAGTATAAGCATTCAGGAGGAGATGATGCCAGCTTGGCACTGATGGAGCTGGTGGTGACAGCCAGACCAGGAAGCCAGATGACACTTAGTTGATAAAATAAAGTATGTTGAGTAGCCTGTGCCAGGCACTGCTGCACTCAGAGAATTAAGTAAGTAGGATCCAGGCCCTGCCCTCTCAGTAGAGGAGACAGACCTGTCCATTAAAAATGATGATGCTAAAAAAAAAAAAAAAAATGATGATGCTGTAGGTCATTCTGCCTCTTCCTCTGTGAGTGCCACGTGGATATAAACACAGGAAGGCAGGGTGGGTTCAGGAGAGGCCTGGGACGTGGGCACCTTTGAGCTGACTTTTAAATGTAGTTTGCATGAGGCTGAGCTGTCATATGGCTCAGTCATTGGGAGAGGGTGAACATTAAAAAAAAAAGACGATCAACAACAGATAATGAAAAGAAATTGAAATCTTTCCCACCAGTTATCCCCAAAGACCAAGTTGTTTCCATTTTTGTTTTAGAACAGTGAACAAGGGAGAGGTGGAGGGGCTTGTGGTCCTTTTATAAACCACAGTTTTATAAACTTCTTTAAACTTCTTCTCCCTCCTCGTATTCACATCCAGGTTCTCTACTAGTTCACTTTCCTGAGTCCAAACTCATCATAAACCCACATGATGCAGTCTTCCCTCCTCTACCTGTCCAGCTCAGCCCTTGTCACATGGGCTGGTTTCACTTCCCCAGTCTTCCACTTACTTTGGTTCTCATCGTTGCTTTAGATGTAGTATCATCAACAGCCCAGAGCTGATCAAGCCGGTCAGCCTCTTTCCTAGTCGGGAAGGCAGGCAATGAGAGCGGAAGAATGACCGAGAATTCTGCTTAGAGGCACAGACAGAGGCTACAAATATGCATTGACTAACGATTTGCATGTGTGTGTTTGCTTATTTTTCAATTAATTTATTTTTTAGAGGAATATGATTGCATTACACTGTTGTATTCGTTTCTGCTACACAACAACATGAACCAGCCATATGCACACATGTGTCTCCTCCTTGAGTCTCCCCCCTCCCCCATTCCACCGTCTAGGTCATTAAGGGCGCCAAGCTGAGCTCCTCGTGCTATCAGCAGCTTCCTACCAGCTGTCTGTTTTATACATGATAGTGTGTGTATGTCAATCCCAATGTCCCAGTTTGTCTCACTCTCCTCTCCCCCTTCTGTGTCCACATGTGCCTTCTCTATATCTGCATCTCTATCCCTGCCTTGTAAATAGGTGCATAGTGGGAATGTAAATTGATACAGCCACTGTGGAGAACAGTATGGAGGGTCCTTAAGAAACTCAAAATAGGACAACCATATGACCCACTCCTGGGCACATAGCTGAGAAAATCATAATTCAGAAAGACATACGGACCCCACTGTTCACAGCAGCGCTGTTTACAATAACCAAGACGTGGAAACAATCTAAATGTCCACCAACAGATGAATGATACAGAGATGTGGTACATATATACAATGGCATATGGTATACTCAGCCATAAAAAGGCATGAAGTTGGGTCATTTGTAGTGAGGTGGATGGATGGAACTGGAGTCTATCATACAGAGTGAAGCAAGTCAGAAAGAGAAAAACAAATATCATATATTAACGCATATATAAAGAATCTGAAAAAATTGAGTAATGATTTTTGATACTGTTTTAAAGAATGATTAAGAGTGAATCTTAAAAGAGAGAAATTGGAATTTTCCATGTTAGCTACCTTCCACAGCACAAAGGAGCCACCTGTCTCTGCTTGAACTGTAAGATATTACCAGCACTTTGGTTTGTTATTGCATTGATGGTGTCCTCTGGTCAGAGATGACCAGGGATCCATCTGCAGTGGAAGAAAACTTGCGTTTATTCCAGTGAGAGCACCTTCGCTCCATGGGGAGTTGTGGGGGCATCTCAGTAAGGGGGGACTGAAAGGACTTATTACAGGGTTTAGGCTGGAGGCAAGTGATTTTGGTGAGAGTTCAAGGAAGCTGGGTTTTATCCTGGGTCAGATGCCACAGGAAGCGGAGGTCACTCTGATTGGGTGGAAGTCTTTTTAGGAGGCACAGAAGAGTCTCTCTTGATGCTTCCTCTGCTCTCCTTCCGGCCCCTTGCTGCAGAAAGCCAGGGTATGAAAACAGCAGAGGAAAGTCTCTTAACTCATTTATTTTTGGAGAGCTTCCTAGATAATCCTCATTTCAACTCTAGTTCTATAACTAGAATGTTATACAAAGTTATTTTCTTAGTCCCAATGAGGCTTGTCCCACAATGAAGCCTTTCCTATTTTAATTTTTATGGAGTCTTTTCTAATTTTTAAAAGCCATCCCAGAAAGTGATAGATGCTCTTCCTGGGCTCGGCCACAGTTTGCCTCCAGACGCAATTTCATGGCTTGCTGGGTAAATCTGTGGTCGGTTGGACAGGAAATGAATTGCTGTAGCTGGCTCTGAATGCTCTGTCACCTTGGGCATGGTGACCTAGCTTAATGTTCCACAGAGATCATTTTCCTCTGTCATCTGCGCACGTCTCCTTGTGAGTTAAATATTTGTGAAATTCCCCTTTTGTAGTTACTCTATTTGTTTGTGATACAGATCCTTTAAACACCAGACCTCTAGCCTCATCTCCTCACCATATGGTCATCCTTTAAGAAAAATACACATTAGACTTTCCACAAATAGCCTGTAATGGGTGGTGTGCACTGCACAATTCTTGACCTCCTCCTGAACTCGATGACCAGCGTGACTGCAGGTCTTTGCCAAGGTTGCCGCGCCGGCTGTTATTCCGTGACTTGGGGCTGCTGGGGGACAGTAACTCTCAAGGAGGGTTCAGTGCATCTGTCACCTTGTGTCCCGAGAGGGTCATCAGTCAGACACAGTTCTCCCAAGGGTTCAGAGCCTTCCCCAGACTCATGGGTGGACTTCCAGACAGAGGGCAACAGAGTCTCTTAACTTTTGTCTATGCTTTTATCATTTGTAGGATGCTAAATGCTTTTGCAACTTTTAAATAACAGACTAAGAAGATTTCATAGTTCTCTTATCATTAGGCTTTTGACCAATAAATCTACCTCATGTGATCTTTCTGGCCTTGGAGCAAGATTCCTTTCCAAAACTGGAAAGGCTGCAGTTACAACCAGGTCCTTGATGGAGAGGATGTGGGTCCGAGTGCCTTGGCGCACGCGCTTGGCTCTCTAGGGTCCTTTGGGTTTTGTAACTAAAGCCAGACCTTATCTAGCATCCAGCTTTCAGGGAAATAGAAACAGCCTCCAAACAGTGTAAGGAGGAGAAGGGTGAGACTCCAGTGCTCTGAGGTCTCTGATGGCCCTTCCAGAGTGAAGGCAAAAAACTGAACTGACTATGGTCAGATCTCAAAGACAAATGGAATTTTGACCCTCAAGACTGAAGACCCTCGAGCCTTTGAGGACTGGACCACTGAGGACCATTACAGGAGGCCAGCCAACACTCTGCCAGCCCCGAGGAAGCAGTAGCACCACTCTTAGAGTCATTTCCACTGGAGACTCCTCCCGGAGCTGGCTGTGCACAAGGGCATTCTCCCAGGAGACTCTGTGGGGGTGGTTGTAGCCCAGAGGGCGTCTACGTGTGTGTGCATGCACCGTCCTTGGTGCACCCCGTGAACACCCTAGTGCTGAGCCTTGAAAAGGATACCTTTATTTTATTTTATTTTTTAATTAAAAAGATGCCTTTAAATGAAAATGTTCCCAAATGTTCCCAAAGTTCCCTTATGTGATCTAGCAAGGTCAGTCTAAAAAGCCATCCTGCTAGCTAACCAGGCCTCTATCACACTGGGTAAATGTTCTATTAATTAAAGCAAATCCAGGAGAACAGCACTTGTTCCAAACCAGCAGTTTTGACATAGTGGATGCATCCACGGGGAGAGAAGCGTCCCACTGTAGGTTGATTGTTTTAGATTACTGATTTGAACTGACTCAGGGAAAGACAGATTTTTCCCTGAAATGAGGATGCTTACTTTTTCTTTCAGGGCTTCCCAGGTGGCTTGGCACTAAAGAATCCGCCTGCCAATGCAGGAGAGGTGGGCTGGGAAGATCCCCCAGAGAGGGAAATGGCAGCTCACTCCAGTATTCTTGCCTGGGAAATTCCATGGACAGAGGGGCCTGGTGTCCATGGGGTTGCAAAGAGTTGCACACGACTTGGCGCCTGAGCAGCAGCAGCGGTGTCCGTCCTTTCTCCCTGCCCAGCTGTTCACTTCCCCACAGATCCTCCTCAGACACGTTCCAGTACCTGTGTGTGGAAATGCTCAGAAGCGTCAGGAGTTATGGAGCTGCCCGGCTTCCTCCTTGTTTCCTTCTGAGGGCACATGTCTAGTGAGTTAAAGAAAAGGGAAAGCCCCAGATGAGTCTCAAAGCCTGCACATCTGTTACTACAGCTTCCCTTAGCCTGGTTCTTGGCTCCCCGGGGGAAAACTTCATCCTCCCCAGGCCCGTCTGTTGCTGTGACCTCGCGCTTCCCCATCAAAGGAGTGGCCTGGGTCCAGTGTTTCCAGAACCTGATTGTCGCATTTCTAAAGGAACAAGTGGTTAAGCTTATGACTGATGGGTACTAGATTCCCCGCACCATTCTTATCACTGAAGTGTGTTCTAGGGGGCATGGATACACTGGTGTGGCTGGCTAATTCCACAATGGAGTGGATAGGATGAGCCCCTAGAGAGGCCAAGGCCCTCTTCAATCAGCAGCCAGCTTTGCATCTTAGGCAAATTGCCTTTCTGGGTCTTGGTTTCCTCAAGTTTAAATCTGGTGAAAGAATAGCAACAGGTAACATTTATTGAACGCTTACTCTTTGCTTACTGTTCTAAGCATATCGTTATCTGTTAAATTATAGAAACGTGACAACAAACTTCACTTTGCTTTTCTGAGGTGTATATGTGTGTCTAGTCTGGAAAATTTAGATAATTTTATTGACATGTTATGAAAACAAGTGTAATATGCACATAATGAATCTGTGTGTGATGAATGGCTGTGAGAAATACTGTGATGGTCCTTAACTCTTTGCTGTATTTATGGTGAATGGAAAATCTGCTCTTTTACTTAAGGAATACTTCAAAGGAGCTTGACTTCTTCCTTTCATGAATTAATAAGCTTTCCCCATACTGTTGAGCAGTAACCTATCTCCATGTATTAGTTTTGGGGTCTTGCTTCTTCAAAAAGTTATTTCAACCTAACTGGAAATATGCAAAACAGTCATCTTGTGTTTATGAGGATGTAAGTGACAGGAGGACAGGGATTTTGTCTGTTTCTTTTCCCTCTGCTGGGCTCCCAGAGTTTAGAACAGTGTCTGGCACATTGAAGGCAATGAGTGCTTATTGACTGAATGAATGAATGGGACAGCAGACAGGAATGCATACCCTATCTTTGTAACACTGTTCTAAGTAGTGCTGTAAGAAGCTTAAGCTTGTTTTTTTTTATCAAAAGAATGAATGCAAATGAAAGAGTGAATGTTCTTCAAGAAATGAATGCCCGTTAAAGAATCTTGAAAACTGTACAACACTGCAGAAATAGACAGTGTCCCTTTTATTTCCTGCTGGGTAAGAGACTGGGGGAAAAAACTCTATAGGGAACAATATCAGACTTTCTAAGTTTGTCCTGAGTTTACTTAAGGAAAATGCATGTAAGCAATAATCAGAGCACTGTATTCTATTTGAAAATTGGAAAGGGCCCAGGAAGTAAAATGTGAGGAAAATCTGGCTTCTCTGATCATTTGCTGAGTGTGTGGCAGATGTCTTTGTAATTCAGCATAATTGTTTTTCCACCCAAAGCCAATGTTAATCTTTTAACAGCTTCTTACCACATTAGACTCTGTCTTTCACTTTATCAGTTCCATCTGAAGAGTCAGCTTCATCTGTTTGAAAGAAAGCCGAATGACACTCACCCAGATGCTCCAGGATGTGCAGGGAGAGCATTAGGTCACAGTCTTCTGTTCCCAACATGATGCCTGGAACCCCAGCAACTGGCTGAAACCCATGACATCCTGACACCACTTTTGACTACTGGGGCCCTACTGTATGGTTATTTAAAGATTGATTTTATTGAAGTAGTTTACAACATTTCATTAATTTCTTCTGTACAGCAAAGTGATTCATCTATACATAAATTAATACATACAGGTTTTCGTATTCCTTTCCATTATGGTTTAGCATATGGTATTGAATACAGTTTCCTGTGCTATACAGTGGGGCCTCTTTGTTTCCCCATTCTGTACATAATGGTTTGTGAACCTTGTTGCCAGTGCCAAGTTGGTTCAGCTCTCTGTAGACCCCCCTACCATGTTCAGTAGTTCACTTAAAGAAGCATAAATTATAGATTTTAATGCTGATGGTATACAACTGGTGATTACGTTGTTTATTGCCCTTTTCTGTTGGTGATTTTAAAATGTGATTTATTTAAAATGAAATTTCTCAAGGAAACTTTATGAAATTCTCTTGATAGAGGAGAATTCATATTTTTGTTATATTTGCTTTTTTTTCTTTGCAAATTTATACTTCCTTACTTTATCCTTAATTCTATGACTTCTGGATAGTTCTTTCATTAAAAGAATTATTGCCACTTTTTTTCCTTTAAACCCCCAACATTAATGGAAGTAATAGAAATGCTTATTGCCCACAAGTTCACTCTGTAGGGATGCTACTTGAAATCATTGGTAATTATTATAACTTAGTTCCCCAACTTTCCCCAATGATATATCTTGAGGTTTGTTTTTTTTTTTTTTCCAGGAAATCTGGCCCTATTTCAGATGATGTTATAGGAAATTTTATGAGTGTTCTGGCCTAGGGAATTTTTCCCTTCCGTTTATTTAACCACTTATTATACCCCGAGGATGAGAATTGTGAGACTATTAGCAAAGAACAGAGCAAAGACCAAAGAGGATTATCCCCGGGGTAGAAGTCCTGCGGATCTATCCTCTGAATATGTTAGGCTGCTGTCTGCTGAAAAGACCATAAAACCCCAGCCCAATTGGCTTGAACAACAAGGAGATTCATTAATTCACATCAGAAGATATCCCAAGGGAGGGTGGGTTTGGGGCACTGTTAGGCTCTGATTTTGCTTCTCTGTGACCGTCTTGGCACCACCATCCACTGAGGGTAACAAGAGGCTACCAACCCTAGGCATCACCTCCAGACGTGACTCAGAGAAAATGTGGGTCCTTTTTCCTGTATGTCTTTTAAAAATCATGTCTTTCCCACGCAAACCTCCGTTAATATGTGAGTGGCTACAACTGCATGAACCAATCAATGACAAGGTGATGGGATCGCTGTGGACGGTTGGCTAAGGCTTTGGCTTTTGGAGGAAGCAGGTTATCCAGGTAAAATTGGGGTTTAGTGTAGGCAACCAAGAACTTCGGCTGTGCCTTTGGAGGACAATCTAGCGAAGACTTTTGAAAGAGAAGAAATTTAAATAGAGTTCTTGACTTCTTCCAGGTGTGTGTGTGTGTGGAGGGGTGGGCTCCAAAAGGCACAAATGAGTCTCTTAAAGCTTTGAAGTCAGGAGCGTTAGGCAGGACACTAAAACCTTGGGATTACACAGCTAAAGGAAATGTATTTCTTGGCCCTGCTATCCAGAGATTTCTAACTCTAAAAGGTTTGATTGCCCCAATGCATCTTCCAGTTAGCAAACCAGTAAATAAGAAAAGTAGAGAAAGAGCTTTGGAGGTGCGATGACATTAGAGCTTCTGCATGAGTGGAAGATTTCATTTATTTTTCCAATCACCCTTCCCCACTATTTACATAGTATTGTTAAATTGTCCTGTTTTGGATACTGAGATGTCAGTTGAAAGATGGCTGATGGAATTAAAAATGCTCTTTTGCCTCTGACTAAGGGCGGGCTGGTGAGGTGGGTGGAGAGCTGTGCTGGCTGGGTTCTGACCTCTAATTCTGAAAGTCCTGGTGATTACAGGGTGGCTCACAGCCCTCTCCTCTAAACAGTTTACAGAGGTCACCTCTTAAGTGCTCAACCATTTGACATGTCTTTTATCATATCCTTGTGACTCACTGCTTATGATTATTATAGGCCTCTTCCGATTTTATTCTTTCTTCTTATTTTTTAATTCCTTTGGGAGTTTTCCCACATTAAGGAAAACATGTAAGGGAAGCCTCTTAACTAATTGTAAATAAATATTCCTGCTGACAAGGGCTTTTATTGGGAAAAGCAGAGGAACTGAGAGGACTTTGGTGAAATTCAATGGATTATAGGCCCAAATATGGAAAAGTAGTGCTTTCTGGGGTAGCTTTTCATCTTTATCAAAAAATAATTGGAGAGGAGAGGGTAGCTTTGCAAGTGACCAGTTCTAGAAAAGCTAAAAAATAAAAGAATTTCCTTCAGTGTTGTGTGAATGTCTGGCAAAATCTTACTTAATTTCTTTCTTTTAGGTAGGGCTGCCTGCCAATGTGCAAAAAAAGAGTGACTTAAATATTCTTCTGCATTTTATAACTGATGTTATTTGGCATCCTTTGAGTTTGGCAGAGGCTCTAAGTGAATTATAGATTACCAAAGGGAACAACTGGTATAAAGTCTTGCTCTACAGCCAATTAATGTGCAACTGAAAAAGCTCACTGATTCAAAGCCACTTTGGACTAGAACTTCACCTAACACTTCTTAATTTAGTGGAGTTTTTTTGGTCTGTGTGTGTCTTCTTTAATATAGCTCACAACCCTAACATAGATCCCAGCAAATGACTCAAAATCTGGGGAAAATGTTTTTCTGGCCATTTTTTTGCCTACATAATGTTTGAAGACTTTCTTATGCCAACTCCAAACATTCATGTACCAAATTCCATGGGGGCCTAATCATCTTTACTGTGAAAAGAATTTGGTTTCTTTCATCTTTTGTGGTCAAAGTGGGTCCAGAGATGAAACCATGGACCAACACTTTCCAACTCAACAGTATCGCTCATGGAGAGGAAACCTGTAGAGAGCGGATCTGTGTGATCAAATGTCCAAAGTGGAGGTGAATTGTTTTCCTTCACTCTTGAAACGAAGAGAACTATTTGACATGTGAGAGGAAAACTGTCCTCAGGTCTCAAAACCGCTGAGGGCAGGAAATAATTTTAGAGCCTCATTTCTTAGAGAAAAGCTCCCAGAGCCTCTGTCTGAGGCCAATCTTTGCTTTCATCATCACCTTGGACTCCCCTCATCTCTCTTCTGATTGGACCACCTGCCTGAAGGAGTTAGACTTTTCATTATCTTGGTTTGCTCCATGATTTTTCTATAACATATTTTTGGATAACATTCCAAGGAAGATTGCATGTGCAATAAAAGTTTGGAGATTTTGCATGTTCGAAATGTTCTAATTCTGCCCTCACAATTGACTGATAGTTGGTTTATCACAGAATTTCAGGTTTAAAATGACGTCTCAGAATTTTTGAAAATATCTAAACAATGGTACTTCACTGATGAAAAGCTAATTGAGCAGACATGAAAGCACTGTGCAAAATAAGTTTCCAAATTACATATAGATAGATATTAGTAGCATCTTGGTAAAATAGCAAGTAAAATATCATGAACAAAATCATTTTTTAAAAATTCTAGGCAGCAATACAATGGCATAAAAACTGTAGGTTCCCCCACCCTCATAAAAATTACTAAGTGTTAATTACTGCTGAGTAGTAATTTTATTCAAACATTAGAATGCTTAGTTTATGGTGATAATTTACAAATAGATGTTTTAAAATACTTTTCTGTAGTGTAACTAATAAATGTCAAAATAATTTAAAAAACTGACCTTCTGTGTAATGCACTGGAGTCATAGAATACTACTTATTGGTAAGAATATGCATAATAGCTCAAATATAAGCTATAATAGACTTCCTAAAGGTAAATGCTAAAAAGTTCCTTAAAAGGAAGTCATATCACATTTGACTATTGATAGTTGCTCAAGGATAAAGGTGCAGTATTAGTGAGAAACTTCAATATTTTTGAAATAGTATACCTTCAAAGCTAATATTTTAAATGTATTCTTTTTTTAGCTTGGTTTGATGAAATATAAAACAAAACTCCCATCCCCTCCTTAAGTTGAACTTTTTTCCAATCCCACTGATGAAAATGAAAATACAAATAAACCAATACTTCCTGCTGTCTTTATTCCCATAGTTCCCTTATTATATCACTTTTGGGGAACTAACTTTAAAACATCAGTGGAAATATTGAAAGAAAGCAAACACTTTATATTTCAACTCCCTATTAATGTACTACAGTAAAATATGTTAATAAGGAAAAAGGCCACATTTTCACACAGTAGATGAACTTGAGTACCTTTGACCTCTGGCACCTGAAATTGACTGGCCTTGAATTCAAATACATCTTATCCTTGGACAACATATGGAGAAGTTTATATTAGGCAGAATGAAGGGAATGACAGTGTATGACAACAGTTGAGACCATCCACACATGACTCAGTGATCACTACTTATCACATTCATTAAAAATTATAAAAAAAACCCCAAATCCTGGTAGGTACCAGGACTTCATCTGGCCACAGCCACAAGAGCTTCCTGGATCTGGAATCTTGAAGACTCCACCCCAGATGAACCTAATGAATAATTCTGAAACTGGTTTTTAAATAGAACTACTAAAGCTTTTAATACTGTCTTTGAAAAGAGAGATTATATTAAAATTTAATTAATGAAAATATAGTTTCGTAGGTAAGAATCTTAACTTAAAATCCAATAATTGGAACTTACAGGCTATTTTGACTTTTCTCTATAGCACAGAGTAACCAACTTTCGAGGGATAAACATTTTAGAAGATTATAAACTAAAAATAGCTTAGAATGCAATTGTTTTAATTGTTAAAGTTATTTGGCATCAAAATTCAGAAGGCTTTTCAAATTACCACCTGGAATTACCATATTTATGACACTTACCACCTGGAAGTGTCTTTTTTTTCATCCCAAAGGTATTTAAGTATAATTTTCTCATTATACTATTTTATTTGGTAAGCAGATAAGTACATAGGTAAATTATCTGTATTGAACGGTGGCAACAAGCTAGTTTTAAGTGTTGTGTGCAAATACAGCAAGAAGGAAGGAGACTTAAAGTGGGACATTATGCTGAGTGATGGCCTCAATTTGGGCCCCCATCAGCTAGTGTTTCTGCATCAGCAGATAGAAATCCTGCTTCTCAAAAACAACTGAAGCAAAAAATGAATTTTTAATTTTTTTAATTAAAAAATTTAAATTGAAGTATAGTTGATTTATAATGTTGTGTTAGTCTCAGGTATACAGCAAACTGATTGAGATATATATATTTTTTCTTTTTCAGATTTTTTCCTTTATAGGTTATTACAGAATACTGAGTATAGAGCAAGGAAAGAAATTAAAGAACTAAAGAAGCAGCTAAGCCTCCTCTCTCAGGACAAAGGGGTTAAGGATAACATGAAAGTTACCGATGTGCCCATCTAGCCTTAATAGGCTCTATAGATATTGAAGTGAAATTAAACTCTTTAAGCTAAATAGTCAACTGGAATGTAAATTTTCAATCCTTATTAGGGTATAGATGGTATAACTCTTAATGGTATTTACTAATCCTGTACAAGACTTAACTAAAGTGAAGTTGTAAAAGTATTTTAAAAACTGCTTGTTTATTTATTCTATAGTTGTATGGGTATGTTAATCCCAAACTCCCAGTTTACCCTTCCTCCACCCTCTTTCCCTCTTGGTAACCATAATTTTTTTTTCTGTCTGTGAATCTATTTCTGTTTTATAAATTAGCTCATTTGTACCATTTTTTTTAGATTTCACATATAAAAGATATGTGATATTTGTCTTTGTCTGACTTAATGAATTTTTTTCTTGATGCAAGTCAATTGTTCAAGCCCCCTAGGATCTTCCCTGGTGGCTCAATGGTAAAGGATCCACCTGCAATGTGGGAGACCCAGGTTTGAACTCTGGGTTGGGAAGATCCCCTGGAGAAGGGGATGGCGACCCACTTCAGTATTCTTGCCTGGGGAATCCCTGGGGACAGAGGAGCTTCGTGTGCTACAGACCATGGTGTTGCAAAGAGCTGGACATGACTGAATGACTAACACTTTCACTTTTTGAATCAATGATTTGCTAGTTAGGTCTATTGACCTCAAATTCATTATTAATGATACTGTCTGAGTGGTTATTGAAAACCAATTTCAGCATTCATGGTTAAATAAGAAGAAAAGTGAAAAGAAATTTATAGCACAATTGAAAAATGTAACAATGATGAGTAATGTTAAAGTACTTTTTTAGACAAAAAGATGCTTTTATTTTTCATCTAAAGATGAAAGCAAAATTTAATTCCATAGGAACTGTTAAAAGGATGGGCATTCTTCCAATGACCACATGAATAACAACCGTCCTGCTCTGGCAGTTCTGTTTCACAGGTGGTCACGACATAGCTATCTCCATTTTCTCCCTGTGTTTGTTTTTGCATCCATATCTGCATTCGTGGAACTCATATGCATTCATTTCTTTCAGTGAAGTGCAGTCTTTATTCATGTCCTGACTTTTTTCTTATTTTTTTTTTAAAGCTTTTCAGAGTAAAAGTTTTCAAATTGGAAGTCCTTGGCTAGTCCCTCGAGGTCTGTGGGTGAGCAGAGTGACGTGCTCAGCCACCGTCATATTGGCTTGGAGTCTTCATGCCCACAAAGCCCCATAGAGAGCAATGACTTCTAACTCCTCGACATTCTTGTCCATCTATGGAAATTGGATCCTACCACGAAAGTTAGGATCTAAGACTTGAGAGAGCCCAGTCTGATCTTTAAACTCTTCATCTGATTCTTCTGGGAATTGATAAAATTTGATGTTATGTTTTCCATTTTTATCAAGAACCTGGTGCACTGGGAAGACCCAGAGGAATCGGGTGGAGAGGGAGGTGGGAGGGGGGATCGGGATGGGGAATACGTGTAAATGTATTGCTGATTCATGTCAATGTATGACAAAACCCACTGAAAAAATAAATAAATAAATTCAAAAAAAAAAAAAAGAAAAAAAAAAAGAATGTATTTCTTCAAAGGCTCTCATTGTATCAATGAGGTTGTCAACTTACGCAGTTACAAGTACAGAGTTCATGTTATTATCTTCATAAACTTAGCTTCACAGAATTTAAGTTCATGTTCAAAAGATGAGGTAGTGTAAAACAATAACGCGTCATGTTCTCTGTGACATGACTGTCTGCTCTGAACATGTTCATCACGCAGATACCATTGGAGCCGCTCATCAGTGTCCTACATGGTTGATTCTATTACCATATCTTGCTGTAACCATGCTGTAAGTCACAGTTTGATCCTTCCTTTAATCTTAGCTCTTTAAGCCTCGATTTGGAAAGCTTTTTCAGTTTTCTCTGTTCTATGTAAAATTATTTTGAATTGGAGATCAGTCAAGAGTAGTCTATGAACATGGACTTTTAATCATTAGTATGGACTTGATTGGGAGCATTTTCAAATGCAAGATATCCAAGTATTTCTAGATTGGTAAGTAAACCCTACAGCCTGCTTGAACATTTTTTAATAGATTTGATCAATCAACATACAAGTCGGAGTGCATGCTAACAAATGAGCCACAGACTCCACTGACATCTGTGATTATGCCTTCAAAAATATTAAAATAACAGCTTAAATGAGATAATTCACACATCTATTTAAAATACACAATCAAATGGTTTTTTGTATATTCATAGGATTGTGCAGTCATGACCACTGTCTAATTCTTGAATATCTTCATTTTCTTTAAAAGAAACCTTAAGTCACAGTCATTTGCCACTTGCCCTAGCAAACATAACTCATTCTTACATTTGTATGAATTTGCCTGTTCTGGATGTTTCATGTAAATGGGTTAATAAAATATGTATTTTTTTGTGACTGATTTCTTTCACTTAGCATAATGTTTCAAGGTTTATTAATATTGTATATTAATAATTCTTTCATTTTTTGGCTAAATAATATTCCATTATAAGGATATAGCAATTTTGTTATTCATTTATCAGTTAATAAGACATTTGAATTGTTTCCACTATTGGATGGTTACAAATAATGCTGCTATGAACATTAAAGTCCATGTTTTTATCGGGATATATGTTTTCAGCTCTGAAATTCCAGGTCATGTAGCTCCATGTTTAACAGTTTGAGGAACCGCCAAACTGTTTTCCAGAGAGTTTTACCATTTTGCAATCTTGCCAACAATATGTGTAGGTTGCCCCTTCTCCACAGCCTCGCTAGCACTTTTTAGGGTTTATCTTTTTGTTACAGCCGTCCTAGTGGATATGAAGGCGTCACAGCTGGTTCAGTGGTAAAAGAATCCGCCTGCCAATGTAGGAGACACAGGAGATGCAGGTTCGATCCTTGGATTGGGAAGATCCTTTGGAGAAGAAAAGGGCAACCCACTCCAGTATTCTTGTCTGGAAAATCCCATGGACAAAGGAGCCTGGCGGGCTACAGTCCATGGGGCTGCAGAGAGTCGGACACGACTGAGCATGCAGTGGATATGAAGTGGTGTCTCAGTGTGGTCTGGATTTGCATCCCTTAATGACTAATGATTTTGGGCATCTTTTCACATGCTGACTTCCAAATTTGTACATCTTCTTCAGAAAAATTTTTTTGGCCTGTTTAAATTCTTTGCTAGTGTTTTAATTGGGTTATTTGTCTTCATGTTGTTGAATTGTGAAAGTTCTTTTTATATTTTGGGTACAAGTCTCTTATCAGTTTATGATTAGCAGATATTTTCTCCATTGTGTGAGTAGTTTTCTCAGAATTTTGAATACACTTTTTCACTGTCTTTTAGGGTCAAATTTGCTATTTAGGAATCCAGTGCCATTGTAATTCTTCTTTTTATGGACTGAATTTTTGTAATTCTTGATCCTTTTTATGTGATCTGTTCTCTCCCTCTCTCAGCTTCTAGGACTTTTATTTTGTCTCTGATATATACTAATTTCTTGATAATGTACATTAATGATGTCAATAAAAAATCCATTGCATTTGGAGATAGCTATTTTTATTACAGTAATTTCCAAATATATGCAAAAATAAAGAGAATAGCATAATGAATGCTGACATGCAATCATGTGTAATCACACAGATTAAACAATTACAACATTTTTCCTGTTTTGTTTTTTCCATCCCCTTTGTTTAAATTTTTTTCTGAAATATTTTAAGGGTAATGCAAGACATCTATTATTTCACCATCAGTTCTTCAATATGTGTCTCTAAGAGATGAGTTTTCTTTTAACATATTTATGATATCATTATTACCTCTATAAAAATAAATAATGATGCTTTAATGTTACCCAACTTTCCATTCATATTCACATTCCTTCTAATGATCAAAATTTTTACATAGTTTATTCCATTATTCTCCTATTGATAAACATCTGGATTGTTTTCAGTCTTTTAATACTACAAATAACTCTAAAATAAATATCCTTGTGCTTATGGCATTTGGCGTATTTGCAAGTATCTCTTTTGAATAGAGCCTTAGAGTAGGACTGCTTGGTCTAATGGTAACTGTACATATATTTTGTTGGCTGGAGCCCAACATCTTTACATGAGTGCTGTGTAATTTTGTATTCGCTTGGTGCAAAAATTATTCTGAAAACATGTGTCCTTCAGTTCTGGGAAATGAATTCTTCATTTGATCATCTTTTCCTTCCATTAATCTCATTTTCTGGAATTCCCCATATTTGGTATTTTCCTTTCTTTTTTAGTTTTCTTATTTGTTCTCCTATTTTCTATCTTTTTTGCTTTTTCTTCTATTTTGGGGAGAATTTACTTCACTGAATCTTCAGATTTGTCTAACAGATTTTAATTGCAATGCCATATTTTAATTTTCAAGAGCATTTTGGTTTCTTTTTCTCGATGCTCTTTTTTGGTCTTATTTTGGGGATTCCACTTAATTTCAATCCATCATTTTCATTCAACAATTATTTATTGAGCACCACTAGTTATGTCCCAGGTATTTTTCTAGGTATAAACTGTGACAGACTTTATTTTGGGGGGCTCCAAAATCACTGCAGATGGTGACTGCAGCCATGAAATTGAAAAGGGCTTGCTTCCTTGAAAGAAAACCTATGACCAACCTAGAAAGCATATTAAAAAGCAGAGACATCACTTTGCCAACAAAGGTCCATCTAGTCAAAGTTATGGTTTTTCCAGTAGTCATGTAAGGATGTGAGGGTTGGACTATAAAGAAAGCTGAGCACCGAAAAATTGATGCTTTTGAACTGTGGTGTTGGAGACGACTCTTGAGAGTCCCTTGGACTGCAAGGAGATCAAACCAATCAATCCTAAAGGAAATCAGTCCTGAATATTCATTGGAAGAACAGATGCTAAAGTTGAAGCTCCAATACTTTGGCCACCTGATGCGAAGAGCTGACTCATTGGAAAAGACCCTGATGCTGGGAAAGATTGAAGGCAGGAGGAGAAGGGGATGACAGAGGATGAGGTGGTTGGATGGTATCACTGATTCAATGGACATGAGTTTGAGTAAGCTCCAGGAGTTGGTGATGGACAAGGAAGCCTGGTGTGCTGCCATCTATGGGGTTGCAAAGAGTCGGACATGACTGAGTGACTGAACTAACGTACTATTATTCTAGGCACTAGGGAATTGGCAGAAAATGAAAAGATAAATCTCTTTCTTTAAGGGGTTCACAATCAAGAACACATTCAGTGGGTCAATTAGGTAGAGATGAGTCTGATGAAAAAAGCAGAGTAAAAGAAGGCTGCGAAGGACTGCAAGAGGGGTAGTCAGGACAGGTTTCAAAGGCAAGGTGAAACTAGTGAACAGAATAGAAAGAAGTAAAGGAATAACAGGCATATTGGGGAAGAAATTTTCAGGCCGAGGAAACTGAAAGCACAAAAGTCTTGAGGTGGGGACGTGGGAAGTTTAGGGAAAATCAAGGAGACAAGTGAGGCTGGACTTGAATGAGCAAGGGGGTGAGTGATCAGAGGCGAAGTCAGATGAGGATCACAGGTGTGAAATCATGGAGGATTTTGAGTATAGGGAAAGTATAGTTTGACTTACACTTTAAAAATATTGCTCTGAACAGTCTTGCGGTTGCCAAGGAGGAGGGGCGTTAGGGGTGGGGTGGGGTAGGGGTTTGAGATTAGCAGGTGCAGCCTATTATATACAGGGTGGATAAACAGGGTCCTAATGCCCAGTGCAGGAGACTGTATTCAATATTCTGTGATAAGCCATAATGGAAAATAATCTGAAAAAGAATGCATATGTGTATATATATGTGTGCATGCATGCTAGTCTCTTCGGCCAAGCTCTACTCTGTTCAACCCCAGGGACTGTAGCCTGCCAGGCTCCTCTGTCCATGAGAAAAGAATACTGGAGTGGGTGGTCATTTCCTTCCCCAGATTCCTTCTCTGATTCACTGTACTATACACCTGAAACTTACACAACATTATAAATCAACTATACTTCAATTAAAAAAACTAAAAGAAATTAAGATACAATATTTCTCTGGCTGCCTGGTGGAGGACAGATGACAGAGGGCAGTGGTGAAATAGGAGAGTATTAGGGAGGCTGTTGCAACACTACAGTTAGTAACTCCAAGCTGATGTAGATGGTAACTTGAACCCGAGTAATAGATCAAGAAATGGCCAGATTCTGAACATTTTTCTAAAGAAGCACTGACAAGAGCTGTTGAGGAAATTGAGGGCCCAAGAAAGAAGCTGAGGTTTTAGGACAAAGCCCAGGCAAAGAATCATTGCCATTTACTGAGACATGGACAATATAGGAAGAGCTAGGTTGGGAGGGAAATAAAAAATTTGGTTTTAGTCATGTGAAGTTTGAGACACATATTAGAGATCCAAGTTCATTCATTTATAAAGAAGACAGTGGATAGGTGAGTCTGGATTTCAGGGGAGAGGTCTGGACTAGAGATATGTTAGGAGTGATCAATAACCAAGCCATTTAGGGAGAAGCAAAGAAAAGATCTCCAAGGACTGAGTCCTGGACACCTCAACATTCAGAAATTGGGAAGGTGAGGAAGAATCAGCAAAGGGAGACTGATGAGGAATGGTTGGCAAACAGGAGGAAAACTAAGAGAGTCCTCGAAACCAAGAGAAGAGGGTGTTCGTGAAAAGAGGAAGGGATTGACCGTCAATGCCGCTATTAGATATGAGGAGTAACATGAGGACTGAGAACTATTTTACTGACAACAGAAAAGGCTGTACTGATTGTCATGAGGGCCAGAGTCTACTTGCAGTGGATTCTGAGGGAATGAAGGAAAGGAATTGGGTACAAGTAGTATAGAAACCCCTTTGTAGGTTTTGCCCAAAGGGCGGGGGGATGAGGCGGTAATACCTAGGGATACCTACAAGTTCCAGCATGTTTATGCCTCCTTGTTCTTTCCCCTGCCCCACCAGCCTTTTTAATTTGGGGGAAATCGATGACGTGGTACAGAAAGGCCAGCTGAAGCACAGATATTCTTGAGTAGGTGGGGGTGCAATTTGTAACACTGAAGGACTCGGGCAGGAGTGGAGCTAGGACCGCTCATCCACTTTCCGTGGGAGCAGAGGCAGAGTAGATGGCTAGATACAGGTAGACCAGGAGAGCTGGTGGTAATGGCATTCACATGCATTCTTCAGACTGCATCTGTTGGATTAAATAAGAAGCAAGGACTCGACTGAGGATAAGGGTAGGGATGGAGATGTTGAAGGTTAGGGGAGCAGGGGAAGGGTGTACAATTTTTATTTACTTATTGAAGCGCAGTTGATTTACAATGTTGTGTTAGTATATGGTATACAGTAAAGTGATTCAGTTATATACATATATTCATATTCTTTTCCTTTAGGTTTATCACAGGATACTGAACATAAGTCCCTACTGAACATACAGTAGGACCTTGGTGTTTATCCATCCTACATAGTTTGCATCTGCTCATCCCAAACTCTTGGGCCATCCCTCCCCCAACTCCCTCACCCTTGGCAACAAGTCTACTGTCTATGTCTGAGTCTGTTTCTGCTTTGTAGATAAGTTCATTTGTCCCCTATTTTAGATTCCACATATAAGGTATATCATATGGTATTTGGCTTTCTCTAATTTACTTCCTTTTGTACAATAATCTCTAGATTCATTCATGTTGCTGCAAATAGCATCATTTCATTCATTTTGTGGCTGGGCAATACTCCACTGTGCGTATGTACCACGTCTTCTTTATCCAATCATCTGTTGATGGACATTTAAGTTGTTTTCATGTCTTGTTCACAGTGCTGCTATGAACACAGGGGTGCATGTATCTTTTTGAATCATAGTTTTGTCCAGATATATGACCAGGAGTGAGATTGCTCTAGCAAAGGTAACTTTATTTTCAGCTTTCTGAGGAACCTCCAAACTGTTTTCTATAGTAGCTGCACCAGTTTACTTTCCCACCAACAGTGTACAAGGGTTCAAAAAGCTGTAAAATATTAACCTGGGAGATTAGAAGTGGAAAGGAAGTAGGAAGGAAGAACTGATCCTGCAAATCAGCACTGAAGACCCACATGGGGTTACTGGTCACAGATTTAAGGAAGGCCAGTCAACACGGCTGTCCGATGTCCTGCCAGCCACACTGAACTGTGTCGGTGCACGTGTGGAGTGGATGGAGCTGGGGTCTGGCTGAGCAGGGCATGGACGCAGAGTCGTGATGAAGGGCCCTGTAGGGCGCTGGGGAAACGGTTGCTGGAGGAGGGAGACACAAGGAATTGTGCAGTCAGTGTTTTGGGAAAATCATCTCCCTGTTGACATGCCAAGTGTAACAGCTGGCTCAGGGTTGGAGGAACAAGCCACAAACCAGGTGGTAACATGTTCGTGGAATGAGGGCAAGTGACCCTGAGGAAGTTTAGTAAAGTTGATGCCTGATGTCGTATGTGCACTTGAGCTTCAGAGGGCCTTAGAGGCGGGGTAGATGGAAATGGTGAAGAGGCCCCTGGAGCAGGGGGGGCGGGAGAGAGATGGGCCCTGGGCACATGGAAGCTATGGCTATGGCTATGGGAGAAGCCAGGTGCCTTTGAGGTCAGAAAGGGAGGGGAATTTTCAGAAACGAAATTGAGGATGTCGGAGTTTTGCTGGTGATGGAGTTTGTATCCGACCCTGTGTTCCAGAGGTCAGAGTGGAAGTTCAGGGCTAGGAAGCCAACAGTAGTAGGTCAGTTTAAGGGAATTCAGAGCCACTGGGTGAGGCTCTGGTCTGGTTCATCTCAATGACCGAGGGGCACAGGTTCAGGTCTGAGGGCACAGAGCATCGGGATGGGAGAGTTTTTGCCGTAAGCACGAGAGCTGTGGGGTCCCCCACGGTGCGTGGAAGGCGGTGCCATGGAGGGTGTGGCATCTCTCCAGGGCAGAATGTTCTCACAGGGAGCACAGGACACTCCACGGGGCTCCTGTTCTCTCAAGCTGGCTGCGGTACTTGGGCCAGGGACAGGCGACCCCTGGGAGGGGCGCAGGCTCCGTCCGCCTCTTGGTAGAAGGATCCTGTCTCCACAAGGATGTCAATTTAGAGGGTGCCTTGTTGTTGCTGTTGATTTGTTTGTGTTCCCTCCACTGTGTTCTTCAAGGTCCTTTTTCTTTTTCTTTTCTTTATTTTTGTTAGTTGGAGGCTAATTACTTTACAATATTGTAGTGGGTTTTGCCATACATTGACATGAATCAGCCATGGATTTACATGTATTCCCCATCCCGATCCCCCCCTCCCACCTCCCTCTCCACCCGATTCCTCTGGGTCTTCCCAGTGCACCAGCCCCGAGCACTTGTCTCACGCATCCAACCTGGACTGGCGATCTGTTTCACACTTGATAATATACACGTTTCAATGCTATTCTCTCAGATCATCCCACCCTCGCCTTCTTCCATAGAGTCCAAAATTCTGTTCTAAAGCTTCCTTTTTCCTGTTGGTTTTGAACTCTCTTTGCAGGACCTGAGGCAAGAGTACCCGTATGCATGCGTGTATGCATGCTCAGTCGCTCAGTTGTGTCCAACTCTTCGCAACCCCATGGACTGTAGCCACCCGGCTCCTCTGTCCATGGAATTCTCCAGGCAAGAAAACTGGAGTGGGTTGCCATTTCCTTCTCCAGGGCATCTTCCAGACCCAGGAATTGAACCCACATCTCCTTTGGCAGGCTGATTCTTTACCAATGAGCCACTAGGGAAGCCCAAGGTGGGGGGCACAAACTCCATCTCCATAAACATAAAAAGCATAAACAAGCTAACAAATTGCCAATAAAATACATTCCAGACTTGTGGTTGCCAAGAAGGAATGGTGTGGGGGAGGCATGGAATGGGGGTTAGAGGTTAGCAGATGCAAACTATTATATATAGGCTGGATAAACAGCAAGGTCCTACTGTATAGCACAGGGAACTACATTCACTCTCCTATGATAAACCAAAATGAGAAAGAATATGAAAAAAGAATGTATATATGTATATAACTGAGTCTGTTTGCTGTATGGCAGAGGTGAAGCCAACATTGTAAACCAACTACACGTCAATAAAATAAATTAAAAAAATATGTTCTTTCTTCTATTTGACAACTATACCTTCATAATGGGCTTCCCTCATAGCTCAGATGGTAAAGAATCTGCCTGCAAAGCAGGAGACCCCAGTTCGATTCTTGGGTCAGGAAGATCCCTTGGAGAAGGGAAAAGGTTACCCACTCCAGTATTCTGGCCTGGAGAATTCCATGGACTGTGTAGTCCATGGGGTCGCAAAGAGTCAGACAGGACTGAGCGACTTTCACTCACTTCATTTCACTTCACCTTCATAATAACTGGGAAATCCAGGCTCAAACTTAGGGTAGTAGTCATATTAACACGACTGTATCCAATCAACACATACCCCTTAGACATACATAATGTTAATTATATCACATTTAAAAATCAGGTTCAGGATTCTTGAGGGCAAGTGTCCTGGGGTCTCACTCTCTGTCCATCTCCTTCAGCCCCTGCGGAGCTGACGCCTCTGACCTTTGAGTGCTGTAAGGCCAGCCTCCAGGCTACTCGGGATTGGAAGGCAGGTCTTGATGTGTGTCTATCTCTGCCTCACTTTTTAAATTGGAGTATAATTGCTTTACACGGTTTTGTTAGTTTCTGCTGTACAATAATGCAAATCAGCTAAAAGTATACATGTATCTCCATGTTCTTAAGCCTCCCTCCCCACCCCTCTTCCAGCCCTCGAGGTAAGCTCAGAGCACCAAGCTGAGTTCCCTGGGTTACAGGTCAGGTTCCCACTAGCTGTCTATTTTACCCACGGTAGTGTATACATGTCTGCTGCTGCTAAGTCGCTTCAGTGTGTCCGACTCTGTGTGACCCCACAGATGGCAGCCCACCAGGCTCCTCTGTCCACGGGATTCTCTAGGCAAGAACTGGAGTGGGTTGCCGTTTCCTTCTCCCAGTGTATACATGTCACCGCTCCTCTCTTCATCCTGCCCTCTGTCCCCATGTCCGTTCTCTACGTCTGCATCTCTACGCCCTGAAAACAGGTTCATTAGTACCATTTTTCTAGATTCCATATACGTGTTAATGTACGATTCTCTGCCTAACTTTGGTTAGACTCTTCTGCTTTCATCCCCACCTAAATGACGCTCAGAGCCCTTAACTTTCATCTGCGCTGTTTGATTTCCTTGCTTCTGGATCCCACAACCCTTGCTGGCCTGGCTTTCACCTTTCACAAGTTTTACCCATCTGCTTCCCAGCTTCCAAGGTCTTTTTTGCTGTCATCTCTTCTATGATTCTCTTTGTACTACTGAGTTTATGATTATATCTTTCTTAATGTCATCTTAGTGGGCTTTTGGAAGATAGATGAGATAAATATGTTGCCTTCACTTTAGCTGGAATTGTTAACCCTTCTTGGGGTGCATGATGACTGCAGTGCGCTACTGCCTTGGTGTGTGTGATGACAGCAGAGAGTCTGAAAAGAGAAATACTTGGATGCTCCATATTTCAACACAGTGCAGATTTTCAAAAGTTTTTCACTCACCTAGTTTCTTGACTGAATCATTTGGTTTGCGTAAGCACAGCAGTTGAGTAAGAGGACTGAGAGTCAGATCTGATTTGGAGGGATATTTGATTGTTCAAACTAGGGAGCTTAGTAGGTATTTATTTTATGTACTTCCCGCATATTCTGGCAATCCGCTTGATTTTTCAATGGGAAATATCCCTCCGTACTCTCTGCTCAAGTGTTGGATGGGCTTGGATCCAGGAGCTACAAATGGCCCAAGTGTTTGATGGACAGATTTTACCCTGTGGCCACAGGGGTTGGGTCAGGGATGAGCACATAATCCAAACCAGGCCAGTGTGGCACCATGCAGAACTTTTATTGGAACTCTCCAGGAAGAAATGAGCTTTCTCACTGTAGTCACGAGGCTGGCAGGCAGGCTGTAAGGCCAAACGTGCTGGTGACTAGCCTGACCCCATGTAAGCAAATGCCTTTGCAAGAATGAAGGAGAGAAAGAAATTGAGACTGAGACCTGGAAATGCTGCTTGTTGCTGGAACGCCAGGGTCACCAGTGCTTGAAAATCTGCCCTTGGACTTTCTGGTTATTTGAACCAACGAATTTTCACTTGGTTAAATTAGTTTGTGTTGGTTTTCTGCTTTGTGCAACCACAGGAGTTATAGCCAAAGTAGAGTATATACAAAACCTTGTGTGTGTATGTGTGTGTGTGTGATGCACATAAACAGGATTCCAAGAAATCATTGCTGTGTCTCTTTCTCTTAAGGGTAAATATAATGCCCTTGTGCTTGTAGAAATAAGCTAAGCTACATCGTTCATGTGAATATTGACTTTTTATGTGTGAAAAGCACTAGACAGCATGATGCTAGAGGTATGATTCTTAGATAAAGTTCTTTTCAGAGTCTTTGGGAATGATTTCATCTAATGCTAATGGCTCACATGGGGATTTCAGAGTATAAGAAAAAATGAAAAGTACATGATTCCACCAGATGTAGGATAAGGGAATAACTTTAGAATTTAAATAATAAGAAATGCCTCTGGAGTGCTTCTTATGTTTCAGTACATGCAAATTAGATTTTTTTATGATGTATCTCATAATACGGTCAACAATGGAGCAAAATTGAAATTTAATTGAAAACAGAGCTAGAGGAAAGCTGGGACTAGAAAGCATAATCTCAAACAAAAGCTATTTATACTGCATGTCAAGACTAGTCCACACTTCCAAACTCAATTAGAAATAGACCAATAGAAAGGAATTTATTCCAAAGGGTGGAAGCAGATTGAGAGGCACAGGGTAAAATGTTATTTATTTGGTAATTATTCATATGTAAATAAGAGAAGTTGTGATGCATAATTAAAAAACTATTCACAGCAAAGCAGTTAATAGGGAAAGGAATAAAATAATGCTAGATTGAGAAGAACAACTGATATGAAATATTATCAGAATAGACATCATTTTAACATGGATCTTGTTGTTTTTAATTATGTTTTCTGCAGGTTTTGGATTAGATATCAGCTAGAATCATAATCCAAGAAAACATAACACTGAAACCTTGTTATAGGATTATAGAAAGCTTCCTCTTCCCCCACACCTCACTACTATCTTAATTATATTATATTATTATAATATATTACTATATTGTTGAAGTCTATTACAATAGCTCCTTTTACCCAGTATATCATGTTAGGCTATGAAAAAAAATTACAAGACATACTGAAAGGTAAAAACACAGTTTAAAGAGACAGAGCAAGCATCAGAACCAGAAATGTTAGAATGATCACACTGGGGATCCAAAACAACTATGATTAATATGCTGAGCTCCGATGAATAAAGTAGACAGCATATAAGAACAAAAGGGCAATATAAGAAGAGAGATAAGAATTCTAAGAAAAAAAAAAGAAATGCTAGAGATAACAAACACTGTGGAGTGAAGAATGCCTTCAGTGGGATTTTAGTGGACTGGTCATAGCTGAGGGAAGACTCTTTGAGTTTGAGGATGTCTCAGTAGAATGTCCCAAGACCCCAAAAGAAAATAACCAGAGACTGGGAAAAAATAGAACAGAAAATCCAAGAAGGACAGAACAACAACAAAAGGTTTAATAAAAGAATAATAGGAGTACCAAAAGGAGAAGAGAAGGGAACAGGAAAGTAGTTGAAACAGTAACGACCAGGAATTTCTCCAAATTAATGTGAGACATCAAACCACAGATCTAGAAAGCTTAGAGAACATCAAATGGGTTAAATGCGGAAACTAACAAACACCCCAAACCTACAAGTACACATATATTTCAAACTACAGAAAATTGAAGGGTAAGGAAAACTCCCGAAAGCCAGAGAGGAAAAACAGTTTACCTGTAGAGTACCAGCACAGATAAGAACTACATCTGATTTCTCAGAAACCAGGCAAGCAAGAAGAAACTGGAATGAAATTATTTAAATGGTTGAGAGAAACCCCTCCCCACCCAACCTAGAATTCAGTACCCTGTGAAGTCATCCTTCAAAAGTGAAGGAGAAGCAAAGACTTTCCCAGAAAGACAAAAGTTGAGGGAATTTATCACCAGTGGCTGCCGTCTATTGGGTCGCACAGAGTCAGATATGACTGAAGCGACTTAGCAGCAGCAGCAGACTTGTTTTGCAAGAAATGTTAAAAGTTCTTTTAGTGAGAAGGAAAACATTGTAGGTCAGAAACTTAGATTTATACGAAGTAAGAAAGAACATCAAAGAAGGAATAAGTGAAAGTAAACTATAAAACTTATTTTTATTTTAAAATGATCTTATTGTTAACAGTTTTTTTCCCCAATATAATAGCAAGGAAACCAAAAGCTGGTGCTGTGAAAAGACCAATTAGATTGATCTAGTCTGCCTAACTGAGAAAATAAAGTGACAGCACAAATTGCCAGTGTCAGAAATGAAAGATGCCACATCACTAGAGATCCTGCAAACACTAGAAGAATAATGAAGAAACACCATGAACAAGTCTATGCTCACAATTTTAATAACCTAAAGAGATCAATTCCTTTAATAATCAGTTCCTGCCAGAACTCACACAGGAAGAAATAAACCATCTGAACAGACCTATATATGTATATGTGTATGCTGCTGCTGCTAAGTCGCTTCAGTCGTGTCCGACTCTGTGTGACCCCATAGACGGCAGCCCACCACGCTCCTCTGTCCATGGGATTTTCCAGGCAAGAGTACTGGACTGGGTTGCCATTGCCTTCTCCATATGTGTGTATACATATATATAAAATAAATTGAATAAATAGTTAACAGCCTTCTAAAACAGAAAGATACCAGTTTTACTTGGATTAACTGTAAATTAATTTGTAAATGCTACAAATTTACTTACTTTGTAAGTTCTACAAAATATTTAGGGAAGAAATTATACCAATTCTCTACAATATTTTTCAGAGGATAGAAGCAGAAGGTATACTTCTTAAGGCATTTTTGTGAAGGCAGCATTATCCTATTATCAAAACCACATAAAGGCGTTACAAGAAAAGAAAACCATAGACTAATATCTCTTATGAACATAGATACAAATTTCCTAAATAAAATATTCGCAAATCAAATCCAACAATGTATACAAAGAATTACATACAGATCCAAGTGGGATTTATCCCAGATATGAAAGGCTGGTTCAATACTTAAAAATCAACTTATTTAATCTGTCACAACAAAAGGATAAAGAAGAAAATTCACATGATCATATCATAAGAATTAGAAAGAGCATGTGACAAAATCCAACACCTATTCATGATAAAAACTCTTCAGTAAACTAGGAACTTGGACTTCCTCATCTTGATTAAAAAATCTACAAAAAGCTTACAGCTAATGTTATAAAGGCTTCCCTGGTGGCTCAGAGGTTAAAGCGTCTGCCTCCAATGCGGGAGACCTGGGTTTGATCCCTGGCTTGGGAAGATCCCCTGGAGAAGGAAATGGTAACCCACTCCAGTATTCTTGCCTGGAGAATCCCATGGACGGAAGAGCCTGGTAGGCTACAGTCCACGGGTTGCAAAGAGTCAGACATGGCTGAGTGACTTCACTTAATGTTATAATTAAAGGAGAGAAACTCAAAGCTTTCAACATCACACTGGATGTACAGTTTTTTGGTTGCTAAGTTATGTCTGACTCTTTGCGACCCCATGAACTGCAGCACCCCAGGTTTCCCTGTCCTTCACTATCTCCTGGAGTTTGCTCAAACTCAAGCTAATGCTATAAGATAATAAAAGGAGTTCAGTTCAGTTCAGTTGCTCAGTTGTGTACGAATCTTTGTGACCCCAAGGACTGCAGCACGCTAGGCTTCCCTATCCATCACCAACTCCCGGAGCTTGCTCAAACTCATGTCCATCAAGTCGGTAATGCCATCAAACAATTTCATCCTCTGTTGTCCTCTTCTCCTCCTGCCTTCAATCTTTCCCAGCATCAGGGAAATGAGTCAGTTCTTTGCATCAGGTGACCAGATTATTGGAGTTTCAGCTTCAGCATCAGTCCTTTCAATGAATATTCAGGACTGATTTCCTTTAGGACTGATTGATATCTCCTTGCAGTCCAAGAGACTCTCAAGAGTCTTCTCCAACACCACAGTTCAAAAGCATCAAAATAAAAGGAAATGAAAGGCAAATAGATTAGGAAGAAAGAAATGAAACTGTTTGTTTGTAGATGACATGATTGACTATGGAGAAAATCTGACAGAGCTAGCAAAAAATCTCATAAGTTATTATAGCAAGTTTTGGGGATACCAGGTTAACATTACAAAAGTCAATAGTGTTCCTATATATTAGCAAAGAACAAACGGAATTTGAAATTAAAAACACACTGCCTAAAAACACCACAATACCATTTCCACTGCCGTGCTGTGCTTAGTCGCTCAGTCGTGTCCAGCTCTTTGTGAATCTCATGGACTGTAGCCCGCCAGGCTCCTGTGTGCATGGGGGTTCTCCAGGCAAGAATACTGGAATGGGTTGCCATGCCCTCCTCCAGGGAATCTTCCCAACACAGGGATTGAACCCAGGTCTCTCCCACCGAAGGACAATTCTTTACCATCTGAACCACTGGGGAAGCCCAAGAATACTGGAGTGGGTAGCCCATTCCTTACCCAGAGGGAACTTCCCGACCCAGGAATCAAACTGGGGTCTTCTGCACTGCACGTGGATTCTTTACCAGCTGAGCTACCTGAGAAAGTGAAAAGTAAAAGTGAAAGTGAAGTCGCTCAGTCGTGTCCGACTCTTTGCGACCCCAAGGACTGTAGCCTGTCTGGCTTCTCTGTCCATGGGATTTTCCAGGCAAGAGTACTGGAGTGGGTTGCCATTTCCTTCTCCAGGGATCTTCCCCACCCAGGGATCGAACCCGGGTCTCCCGCATTGCAGGCAGACGCTTTTACCCTCTGAGCCACCAGGGAAGCCCACCATCTACATTAGCACTCCAAAATAGAAAATACTTAGGTACAAATCTAACAAGATCTATATGAGTAAAACTATAAAACTCTGATGAAATAAAACAGAAGAACTAAATAAATGAATATATATTCCATGTCCATGAACAGGAAAACTCAATAGTGTCAAAGTATAAGCTCCTTCCAACTTGATCTATGGATTCAATGTCTTCTCAATCAAAACTCCAGCAAATTATTATGTGAAGATCAATAAACTGATTCTAAAGTTTATGTGGATAGGCAAAAGACTCAGAATAGCCAACACAATATTAACAGATTAAGAACTAATTTGGAGGGCTGACACTAACTGACTTTAAACCCTACTATAAAGCTAAAATAAACATGACAGTGTAGTATTGACAAAAGAATAGACAGATAGATTAATGTAATGGAATGCATTCCATTACATTAATTACATTACATTACATTATAGTACATTACATTAATATATTCCATTAAAGCACAGAAGCAGACCCACACAAACGCAGTCAACTTATTTTTGGCAAAGAAATGAAGGCACTTACACTGGAGAAAAGTAGTCCTTTCAGCAAATGTAGCTGAAACAACTGGACATCACATGAGCGTAGATATAGGTGAAACATTCTCCATAAAAACTAACTCAAAATGGGTCACAGGACTAAATGCATGATGAAAAACTATAAAAGTTTTAGAAAATAACAGAAAATGTGAATGATCTGCAATTTGGCACAGACTTTCTAGACACAGTACCAAAGGTATGGTCCTTGAAAGAAATAATCAATAAGCTGAATTTCATTAAAAGTAAAAATATTTATATTGTAAAAAGATACTGTCAAGAGAATGAAAGCACAAGCCACACTGAGAAAAAACTATTTTCAAAAGGCACATCTGATAAAGGACTGTTATCAAAAATATACAAAGAACTTCTAAAAGTCAACTATTAAAAAACAAGCAACCTGACTAAAAAAACAAGCAACCTGACTCATCAAAGATATACAAATGGCAAATAAATATATTAAAAAGACGCTCCATATCCTGTATCATTGGAGGGATGCAAATTAAAATGAAAAGGAGAGATAACATCACATCTATAAAATTGGTCAAGATCCAGAACACTGACACCACCAAGGGCTGGTGAGAATGTGGAGCAACAGGAACTCTCATCAATTGCTGGTGGAAATGCAAAGTGATACAGTCATTTTGGAAGACAGTTTCTCAAAAAAAAAAAAAGAAAGAAAGAAAAGAAAAATTGACTTATCATATGATCCAGCAATCATATTCCTTGGTGCACAATCAAAGGAGTTGAGAATTTATATTCACACAAAAACCTGCACACAGATGTTAAAACATCTTTATTCACAGAGTTATCTATATAATAAAGTAAATTGTTTAAATATCTGACATTGAGTGACTGGAAACTGGTTAAATAAATTATGATGCAACTCTTAAAATGATGCTGATAAATTAGTCATTGATGTAGGAAAATACTCATGACTAAGTTGATTCCAATGACTATGCACATTGTAGAAGGTATGCGTTTTCTTTAATAGGTATATTCAAGAACAAGATGGGCTATACTATCACACAGTAGGAACAGATGATCAGTGTTAAAACATTTTTACATCCTTTCTCAGAAATGATTCATTGTTCCATATTTATTATTATTTATTCAGGTATTCATTTAGTTGCTAAGTTCCTGGGGTTTAAAAAGTGTTTAGAAACTCTTTGATGCTCCTCTGAGAAGATGGATTCCAGTTTACCCTCTTGTGTTTGTGGGCTGGTTTTAGAGACTTGATTCTGGCAAGTGGAATGTGGTTGAAGTGATGCTGTGTGTTTCCAACGCTGACTCATAAGGGGTAACATGGTGTCTCCCAAATCCAGGCAGTAGAGAAGCCTTGGGAACCCTAGGTTGACATGGAAGATGTCCAGCCCAATAAAAGCTACCATGCTGGAGTCGCCATGCTGGAGTCGCCATGCTGGAGACGCCATGCTGGAGACAGAAAGCTACCATGCTAGAGACACCGTGCTGGAGAAAACAAGCTACCATGCTGGAGACGCCATGCTGGAGACGCCATGCTGGAGACAGAAAGCTACCATGCTGGAGACACCGTGCTGGAGACAACAAGCTACCATGCTGGAGACACCGTGCTGGAGACGCCATGCTGGAGTCGCCGTGCTGGAGACGCCGTGCTGGAGTCGCCGTGCTGGAGACGCCGTGCTGGAGACACCAAGCTGGAGTCGCCATGCGGGCAGAGCAAACGGACAACAAGAGGCGCCTGGGTCGCCCAACCCTCCAGCCCCAGGTCTTGGTCTTCCCGTCCAGTCACTCACGCAGGGTAAGTGGCCTTCAGGTGATTCTTCCCCAGTCCTCTGAGCCATCGCAGCTGGTGCTGAGTGGAGCACAGACAAGCGATCCCCTTCAACCCTGCCCAAATTGCAGATCTTTGAGCCAATAGTGATGTTTTCAAAGCTGTTAAACTTGTATGTGGTTTGTGATGCGGACTTAGATACTGGAACAAATCCATACCTGCCAGGCAGGCTACAAACATATGAACAAATGTACAAAGATCTGTCTCTTTCTATCTCTCATGAAACATTCTAGAAGTAGACAAAACAAAAACCTGTTTCCAGAGTGATATTTGGTATGTAATTATGCCAAATTTGTGGCTAGTCCCTTGTGATTTTCTGCAATCTACAGATTATCTGAAATTCTAATGTAGTTATTACTTCTATCATTAGAGACAGTCAACAAATGAACAGATGAACAAGTAATAAACAGGGAAGGATGAATCACTTCTGAAAAGGCTGTGATAACTCCCCACCCCCCCATTTATTTTTATTAGTTGGAGGCTAATTACAATATTGTAGTGGTTTTTGCCATACATTGACATGAATCAGCCATGGATTTACATGTGTTCCCCATCCTGATCCCCCCTCCCACCTCCCTCCCCACCCCATCCCTCTGGGTCATCCCAGTGCACCAGCCCTGAGCACTTGTCTCATGCATCCAACCTGGACTGGCGATCTGTTTCACATTTGATAATATACACGTTTCGATGCTGTTCTCTCAGATCATCCCACCCTCGCCTTCTCCCATAGAGTCCAAAAGTCTGTTCTATACATCTGTGTCTCTTTTTCTGTCTTGCATATAGGGTTATCGTTACCATCTTTCTAAATTCCATATATATGCATTAGTATACTGCATTGGTGTTTATCTTTCTGGCTTACTTCACTCTGTATAATGGGCTCCAGTTTCATCCACCTCATTAGAACTGATTCAAATGTATTCTTTTTAATGGCTGAGTAATACTCCATTGTGTATATGTACCACAGCTTTCTTATCCATTCGTCTGCTGATGGGCATCTAGGTTGCTTCCATGTCCTGGCTATTATAAACAGTGCTGCGATGAACATTGGGGTGCATGTGTCTCTTTCAGGTATGGTTTCCTCAGTGTGTATGCCCAGGAGTGGGATTGCTGGGTCATATGGCAGTTCTATTTCCAGTTTTTTAAGGAATCCCCACACTGTTCTCCATAGTGGCTGTACTAGTTTGCATTCCCACCAACAGTGTAAGAGGGTTCCCTTTTCTCCACACCCTCTCCAGTGTTTATTGATTGTAGACTTTGGGATAGTAGCCATTCTGACTGGCGTGTAATGGTACCTCATTGAGGTTTTGATTTGCATTTCTCTGATAATGAGTGATGTTGAGCATCTTTTCATGTGTTTGTTAGCCATCTGTATGTCTTCTTTGGAGAAATGTCTGTTTAGATCTTTGGCCCATTTTTTGATTGGGTCATTTATTTTTCTGGAATTGAGCAGCAGGAGATTAACACTAACCATCTCTTTACCAGGTGTCACAGTATAGCCCATCTTATCCTTTTAATGGGCTTGTTGCACTGGACATCTTCAGTGACAGTCAGAGCCTGAGCTCTCTGGCTTCATAGAGCTGCATCTAAGCTTAGGAGCCACAGCCTAAGGAGGAGAAAGGAGAAAGACACAGCTCCAGTAACTTACTAGGCCTCCTAGTAACTTGCATCCACTGAAGCTGCCATTAAACATATTTCCATCAATGATCCTGTGTTTTGGAAAAAAAAATAGCTGGACTGACTCTGGGCTCTGGGTATTTATAATCATGATATTTATCCATCATATAAAGACTCATGGAACAGAGAAGCCCATGGCACTCATATAGGGGTCTCTTTTATACCAGCACTAGCTGATCATTGATCAAAATTGCATTCCCCAACGTATCAATGCCAGCTACGCATATTTCAGCTGCCCTTCACATAGACGGGAAAATATTAAAAGAGTGTATATTCTTGGCTACTTGGGCTGTGATAGTGTAGAGTGTCTGGTTGGTGAAGACATTTGCTTTCTATTAAATAAGGCAGTCAAACATGTTGGGGAAGCTGCTTTAGTAAAAAGTGACTAACATTTTCATCCCCAGGAAAAGATGTCATGGTCCCAAGGAGTCTCAAAGCATTGGGCAGTGGTCATAATAACCTGTGAAAGTGTGTTGTGCATCATTACTGTGTGAGGATGAGGGCAAAACGTAGACAAACAAGAGTATGGAATCTATCTTTGCTCTCAGAATTCTGGAACAGATCCATTTTAACAATGTTTGAGGCAAGGGTGAGCTGATTTCCCAGCACAGCTATAAATAGCTGGTTCTGTTGTCCAAGTTTGAGCTGCAAAAGGTCTTCAGCATCCTCTGAGCAGTTGTGCCATCCTCTCAACATCACAGCAATTTCTTCCCCTTTCATTTCCTTACATTGTGAAAATGTTGGCTGCAGTGTGATACCACGTACTCTGGAGAACAACAGCATTCACTTATTTAGTGACTACTATGTGCCAGACACTAAGTGTGTTGTGCATATTAAATCTACTTAATCCTCCTAATACCCTTGTGAGGTAGAAAACACCATTATCTCCATTTTATAGATGAAAAACCTAAAGCAAAGAGATAACACTACCTAAGACCACTCAGCTAGTATGCCACAGAGCTAGGATTATAAAGATAGAAATGATAAATATACTATCATATTTTCAGCACTTATTATATAACAAGCTCTGTGCTAAACAGTTTAGCTATATTAAGAAAAATTACCTTAAACTTGGAAATAAGGCAAAATGATGATTGCATGTCTTTTCATGCTGGAATATTGTCTAATAGGATCACCCAAAGATTATATAATTCTCCAGGAATACATCTTGTTTGACTTCCCATTGACTATTATTTCAGCTCCAGTGGAATTAGATGCAACTTGTAGCCCATGGATACATTTCAAATAATTTTTGGATGGCAGAAATACAAATAATTTCTATGGAAAAGATAACCCCAAATATTAAGTTTTATTGCTCTAAAGGATGTAACCCCAAGTTAAAAATAATTTAGTGATCTTATTCCAGTGCTTTCTTTCATTTATTATGTGTACCAGTCTTTCCCAAATGTCTTTGAATCATCTTTGTGACCCTGCTGGTTTCCTCACTAGTGAGTTAAATAATCCTTTGTTTCACATTCAGTGTAGGTTTGGAAGATAGTCATGTCTTTAACATTTGGGGAATTATACAATTTAATTGCCACAAAATCAAATGAAGTTGATTTTGTGTGTTTCTCTGTTTTATAAGGACCCTGAGGATTGAAGAGACCAAATAGTGAGTCCAAATTTTACCTTACTAGGGAAGGGAGCTGGGACACAGACCTAGGGCTGCCTGACTCCACAGACCAGGTTTGAATCTACATGTTCAGTTCCTTGTTCCTGAGTCATTGGTGGCAGGGCCTTGTTCTATTCATTTACATAAAAGAGCCTGCCATCATAGATACTTGAAAAATGTTTGTGCCAAAATAAATTCCAGAAATAATCTTTAGCCTTGATGGAATAAAATAAGATATAAAAATTAAAAAAATAGGGAAATCACCCAACTCCAAATATGTCTAAAGCTATTGCTTTCAAACTCTCATATCTGCTGATGGATTAAAATGTTCTAATTGTCAGACATTTCTTTTAGGTTATTTGGAGTTAGAAACATTAGTCATATTTAGGGTAATGTTAATTTTGAGTTCCTATTAAGAGTAAGAACTATCTTGTCACTAAGTCCCAGTTTGGAGTCCTTTCTCTTGATTCCAGTATAGTAACTATCTCTGTATTGGAAAATGAGGTGTTTTCTTTTTATTTCCCTTGTTTGGGACTTCCTACTGGTCTTTCCTAAGTGTTTTTGAACCTATAACTAGTTACTTATTGTATTACTGTTCTCAGATGGTTAATAAATCCCTAGGTGATGCCTATTTACACATTCAATAACTGGTTGGTTAAAACTCTGAAGACCTGGGTGACAGTCCTTCATTTTCTGGGCACATTACTGCTCCATTCTGTGCTTTGTTTTCTCATTTATTTAAAACACAAATACTGGCATTTGCCTTACCAGTAGTGGGTGATTGTAGCTTGAATCCAGTGATGCTGAACAAACTTCCAAGAAAGTTTGTAAGACAGGGTTCTGAAATCTATCAAGAACAATGTACCTGGGGGTCAGACTTAGGCCACCCCTGGATGGCAGAATTGAATTGCTGGGTTTTGGAAAAGGAATTAGTGGGAACTGATGAATTATTCTTATAGGGATCCACTAGAGGGATTCAGCAACATATTTTGGCTGTTGAAGAAGAAATAAGTCAGCAGACTTGAATCTAGATCAATAGAGATCATGCAATCTGAAGAACAGGGGAAAAAGGATGAAACATGAACAGATTTTCAAAAAAATGTAGGGCACCATAAATGCATTAAAATATGTGCAATATGAATACCTCCCCCCAAAAAAAGAGGATATAAAAGAGGTAAAAAATAATTTAAAGAATAATGACTGCAAAGTTCCCAATTTGATTAAAATAAAACATTAACATTCTCTTTAAAAAGCTCAGTGAACTCCATGAAGATTAAACACGAAGATATCCACACTCAGGCACATCATAGTCAAACAAACAGAAAGAGAAAAAATATTGAAAGCAGCAAGAAAAACGACTCTACATATTGAAGCAAACCCCAATAAAGTTAACAGCTGACTTTTTGTCAGAGACAGTGGAGTCCAGAAGAAAGTGGAATAGTAATATTCAATGTTCTTGAGAAAATATTTCAATCAAGAACTCTATATCCAGCAAAATATCTTTCAAAAATGAAGGCACAATGACTTCCAGATTAAACAAAAACTGAGCTAATTCAGTGCTAGAATACTTGGATTACAAGAAGTACTAAAGGAAATGCTTGATGCTGCAAAGAAATTAACCAGAGAGTCACTTGATTTCACATAGAAAAACAAGGTATGTGGTAAAGGTAATTATGTAGATAGCTATGAAAGAAAGTAAAATTATATATTTATTTTCCTGATTCAAAAATTGCTTAGAACAATATGAAATAAATTTTCAATATAGTTGAAACAGCCTTCTACTGAAAGAAGTTGCCATCTAGGACTTTCATAGATAGAAGTCATTTCCTGGCTTCACAGCTTCAAAGGACAGGTTGATTCTCTTGTCAGAGGCCTTTAAGTTGAAGCCAGTGCTCATTTACCATTCTGAAAATACTAGGGTCCTCAAGAATTATCCTAACTCTGCGTGTGCTCTATAAATGGAACAAAAAGACCTAGAGGACAGTAATCTGTTTACATAGTTTACTGAATATTTTAAACCCATTATTGATACCTACTGCTTAGAAAGATTCCTTTAAAAATATTACTGCTCATTGTACCTGATTACCTAGGAGATCTAATGGAGATGTACAAGGAGATTTATGTTATTATCATGTTTGCTCATGCAACACTCATTCTGCAGCCCATGAATCGAGGAGCAATTTTGATTTTCAATTATTGCTGTTTAAGAAATACATTCTGTAAGGCTATAGCTGCCATAGAGGGTGATTCCTCTGATGAATCTGAAACAAACAGATTGAAAAACTTCTGGAGAGGATTCTAGATGCCATTAAGAACATTTTAAAGAATTCTAGATGCCATTATGAACATTTTTGATTCGTGGAAAAAGGCAAAAATATCAACAAATGTTAACAGGAGTTTAGGAGAAATTGATTCCAATCTTCTTTGATGACTTTGAGGGGTTAAAAACTTCAGTGGAGGAAGTAACTGCAGATGTGGTGGAAATTTCCGAAGAACTAGAATTAGAAGTGGAGCCTGAAGATATTTCTGCAATCTCAGGATAGAAATTACACAGATGAGGAGTTGCTTCTTATGGATGAGCAAAAGAAATGTTTTTTTAAGATAGACTTACTCCTAGTGAAAATACTGTGAGAATAGTTGAAATGACAGCAAGGATTTATAATATTACATAGAAGTAGCAGATAAAGCAGCAGCAGGTTTTGAGAGGATTTACTCCAATATTGAAAAATTTCTATCGTGGGTAAAATACTATCAAACAAAACAGCAAGTCCTGCTACAGATAAATCATTTATGAAAGACAGCCAACTGATGTGTCAAACTTCACTGTTGTCTCATTTTAAGGAATTGACACAGCCACCCCAACTTTCAGAAACCACCACATCAATGCAGCACCTTCCATCAGCAAAAAAGATTATGATGTGCTGAAGGCTCAAATAAGGGTTAGCAACTTTTAGCAATAAGGTATTTTTAAATTAAGGTATGCCCATTGTATCAATGTGGAGGTGATGATATTCCAGTTGAGCTATTTCAAATCCTAAAAGATGATGTTATGAAAGTGATACACTCAATATGCAAGCAAATTTCGAAAACTCAGCAGTGGCAACAGGACTGGAAAAGGTCAGTTTTCATTCCAATCCCAAAGAAAGGCAATGCCAAAGAATGTTCAAACGCTGCACAATTGCACTCATCTCGCACGCTGGCAAATTAATGCTCAAAATTCTCCAAGCCAGGTTTCAACAGTATGTGAACCAAGAACTTCCAGAAGTTCAAGCTGGATTTAGAAAAGGCAAAGAAACCAGAGATCAAATTGCTAACTTCTGTTGCATCATCTAAAAAGCAAGAGAATTCCAGAAAAACATCTACTTCTGCTTTATCAACTACACAAAAGCCTTTGACTGTGTGGATCACAATAAACTGGAAAAATTTTAAAGAGATGGGAATACCAGACCACCTGACCTGCCTCCTGAGAAATCTGTATGCAGGTCAAGAAGCAACAGTTAGAACCAGACATGGAACAATGGACTGGTTCTAAATAGGGAAAGGAGTACGTCAAGGCTGTATATTGTCACCCTGCTTATTTAACTTATATGCAGAGTATGTCATGCGAAATGCTGGGCTGGATGAAACGCAAGCTGGAGTCAAGATTTCCAGGAGAAATATCAATAACCTCAGATATGCAGATGACATCATATTTATGGCAGAAAGCAAAGAGGAACTGAAGAGCCTCTTGATGAAAGTAAAAGAGGAGAGTGAAAAATCTGGCTTGAAACCCAACACTCAAAAAATGAAGATCATGGCATTGGTCCCATCACTTCATGGCAAATAGATGGGGAAACAATGGAAACAGTGACAGACTTTATTCTTTTGGGCTCCAAAATCACTGCAAATGGTGACTGCATCCATGAAATTAAGACATTTGTTCCTTGGAAGAAAAGCTATGACCAACTTAGACAGCATATCAGAAAGCAGAGACATGACTTTGCCAACAAAAGTCCATCTAATCAAAGCTATGGTTTTTCCCATAGTCATGTATGGATGTGAGAGTTGAATCATAAAAAAGCTGAGTGCCAAAGAAATGATGCTTTTGAACTGTGGTGTTGGAGAGACTCTTGAGAGTCCCTTGGACTACAAGATCAAACCAGTCAATCCTAAAGGAAATCAGTCCTGAATATTCGTTGGAAAGACTGATGCTGAAGCTGAAGCTCCAGTACTTCGGCCACCTGATGTGAAGAACTGACTCATTTGAAAAGACCCTGGTGATGGGAAAGATTGTGGGCAGGAGGAGAAGGGGATGACAGAGGATGAGATGGTTGGATGGCATCATCAATTCTACGGATATGAGTTTGAGTAAACTCCAGGAGTTGGTGATGGACAGGGAGGCCTGGCGTGCTGCAGTCCATGGGGTTGCAAAGAGTCAGACACGACTGAGTGACCGAACTGAACTGAACTAATGCACGTTGTTGTTTTAGACAAAATACTTTAGACACTTAATAGACTACAGTATAGTATAAACAAAACTTTTATATGCACTGGGAAACTAAAAAATTCCTGTGACTTTCTTTTTTGTGATTTCACTTTATTGTGGTGGTCTGGAACTAAACCTGTGATTTCTTTGAAGAATGTCTCTATGTCAATAATAATGTTAAATATGAAGGAATGAAACAATCCAATCAAAAGGTGGTAATTGTCATAGAGGTAAAAGGAAAAAGAGCCAACTATCTGCTGTCTGAAAGAGACATGCTTTAGAGTCCGAGAAACAAATAGGGACTTTCATGGTGGTCCAGTGGTTAAGACTTTGCCTTCCAATGCAGGGGGTGTGGCTGGCTACAAAGCTAAGATCTCACATGCCTTGTGATAAAAATACCAGAATATAAACAATAGAGGCAATATTGTAACAAATTTAATAAAGACTAAAAATGGTCCACATCAAAGAAATCTTAAAAGAAATAGCTAAGTTGAAATAAAAGGATGGTGTATATTTCTTGGACACCAAATATGTTATTTCTCACGCCAGTTCTCCAATTCTCTCTCACTAACTGGATGTCCAACAATTCAATCCTATTCTGACACTTCCTACCTGAAGTTAGCATCTTCTCCTAGAAGTTAAAGCATTTATTTCCAAAGGCTGCTTCTACTTCAAATACCAGCCACAAGTGGGGTTCCCAGGCAACCCATACTTCTGGCCAGCTGACAACAAATTTGAAGTTTCCACTGACCAGTACCCAGCACCATCTCAGTTTCAATAATTTGCTAGAATAACTCATAAAAGTCAAGAAAGTGCTCTATTCACTATTATAGTTTATTATAAAGGGCATCAATGAACTGCCAGATCTTCAAAAAAGTATATAGAGTCGGGTCTGGAAGTGTCCCAAGCAGGAGAGTCTCTGCCTCTGTGCAGACAAAGGGTATGTGGATGTAGTCACCAACTCAGAGGTTCTTCAAACTCTGTCACTTAGGAGTTTTATGGGCATTCCATTATGTACACACAACTGATTAGATCATGGGCATGCATGATTGAACTATCTCCAACTCCAATCCTCTCCCCAGGGGTTGGGGGTTTAGGCTGAAATTCCCAGCCCTCTACTCATGTGGTTGGTTTTCTGGCAACCAGCCCCCATTCTGAAGCCACTCTCCCCTCCCCCCACCAATCTGAATGATTCAGATTCATTGATTCAGCATTAGTCATTCAACATACAGAAGGTTAAGTTACAAGGGTTTTCAGAGCTCTGTTCCAGGGACCAAATAAATATTTTTATTTTATTTTAATATACAAAGACCAAATATTTATTTTTAATTATGGCACAGATGGAAAAAGATATTTAATGCAAGCAGCAATCATAAGAGAACTGGCATATCTATACTAAGATGAGATAAAACAGACTTTAAGACAAAATGTGGCTAGAGACGAAGGACATTTTATGCTGTTAAGAAAAGTTGGTGGATAGGAAGAAAGGGAGGGTCAGAAGTTAGGATCCTTATAGGAACTTGTTTACCCTTCATGAACTTAGCTGGCCCAAGTATGAGCAGGACATTTTAGGATAAAAATGTTCCAGGTATATGAGCTGGGGAAGGCATGATCAGGAAGAAGATAGTGCCTCTAATTCCTTTCCTCACAAACCTCGCAGTTAAACCTTTAACTTTCATCCTGGCCTCCCTGTGAACCCTCAGTGGAGACAATTTCCTGAATACGCTGAGTCCCAGAAAAATGTACATATTATATCTTATTAGGAATAAGATTGAGAGAATATAAACTACTTGGTAGGATGGTAATTCAATTTAATGGTTGAATGGAATCGTGTGCCTTGAAGATGACTAAGCTAAGAAAAAGGGATGAATGATTGTGATTAAATTGGAGAAAAGAACTTGAGAAGATGAAAGATACTTTAGTACAGCTTATAGAGGGCAAAATCTCTTTCATTTTTTTGATATCTTAATGACACAGCAATAAGAAACCCAAAGGATGCATCAATTGTTCAAAAAAAGTGTTTTATAGTGACTTGGTGGGTTTTAGTCCTTAATGTCACCTGTAATATTATATCATGTGTTCACTATCACACTATCAAATGGAATTGACTCAGCATTAACACAGATGAAAGATTTATCACTTCTGTGCTTTTTAAAAGTAGGTGCACTTCTTTCGTCTTAAGATTATACCATAAAAAATTTATTTTTGAATTAGATTCATTGCTAAATTGTGAAGAGAAGATGATATAATGAACAATTTTCTAGTGATTCATTTACAGCTTTGAAGAAGTGTTTATATGGAAATTGTTTTGGCTCCAATCAAGTCAGGTGTAAGGTAAACTTGGAAGAGTGACAAATTTGGCATTTTTCTGTAATAATGGAGAAAAACAGAACCCAAATCAAAGAAATTGTACCTTAAAAAAATTCTTGACTATTAATGTAACTACTAATGTAACCTTGACCTTTCTTATCAGGGAATTATGCTACTTTAAAATAAAACTTTAATGCCTTTAATTAGGAATTGGAGCATTGACTTACTCCCATTGTGCAGACTTTGAAAAATAATTCCCATTAGCATTCATATTCCTGTTTTGATAGGGGGTAGGCTGAATCAGGGTGACAAATCTTTGGCACTGACTGGTGGGATGTATGTAAAACATAATGACTGACAATTTAGAGGTTACATTGGTTTAAATTAATTGCTTCATTAATTAGCAATTAATTTTAAATAAATTGTTTTCATTTAAATCATGTCTCAGCTCTCCCTGCAGTGAGTGGGGTTCAATCTCAGAAGCAGTTAATACGTGAGTGCAATGTCAATTTTATGGAACCCTGAGTAAATTTCACTTGATAAGGCTCTTTGATATTTGAGGCAGAGTCCATCTGAGAAAGAACTTCAGAACTGATGCATCCAGGCAGCCCGGCCCCACCCTCCCCTCTTACAGATGAGGTTGGGGGCCTATTTGAATCTTTCCTTTAATTCCCATGTGAAGTTGCCCTGAAATTCTGACCATTTTACTTTCTGATTTTTTTCTCTAATTTGTTTCCTCTTGTATTTCCCCACTCTCATGGTTTACTCATGGCTTCATCAGATTTAAGCTATAAATCTGTTTTTCTTGCTTTCTTTTCACTTCTCTTAAAATCTCTTTTACCACCTCCAAATTCAGTTATTTAAAAGGCAAATCTTGAAAAGAGACAGCATCATTGTCACTAAGGTCAATGCAAATCAAAACCACAATAACACCTCACACCCATCAGGCACACACACCCCAACAAAAACAGGAGAACCAGTGCTGATGAAGATGAGGGGAAATTGTGACCCTCATACATTATTGGCAGGAACGTCAAACTGTGAAGCTGCTTGCAAAACAGGTTGGTGGATTCTTCAAAAGTTGAACTGAGAGTTAAGATATGACTCAGCAATTCTGGTCCTGAGAGTATACCCCAAAGAACTAAAAACAGGCACTCAGACAAACACAGATGTTCATAGCACCGCTGTTCACATTAGTTAAAGGGGAAACATTCCAAATGCTCATCAAAGGATGAACAGATAGACAAAATGTGGCATATCCATACAATGGGATATTTCTTATCCATGAAAATCAAGGAAGTAATGATACATTTTACAACATACATGAACTTCCAAAACATGCTAAGTGAGAGAAGTCAGACACTAAACATCACTTACTGGATGATTCCATTTATATGCAATATTCAGAATAGGTAAATCTATAGACAAAGAAGTAAGATTAGTGGTTGCCAGAAGCTGGGGCAGGAGCCGTAACCACGTCATGGATACAGAGTTTTCTTTTTAGGTGCTTCAAGTGCTCTGGAACTTGATCTACATGACGGTTGAACAGCATTGTGAATATACTAAATGCCAATGAATTGTGCGCCTTAAAATGGTAATTTCATGTAACAGTAATTTTACCTCGATTAAAAAAGTACTGTTAAGTGTATGAGGGAGGCAGAAAAGGTCAGAATGGTGCTGTGTGGCAAGGATTTGACTCACCTTTGCCGGTAATGAAGACAGAGGAAGGGATCATGTGCTCAAGAAACTGGAAAAGGCAAGCAAATGGATTCTCCTCTAAAAATTCCAGAAGAAACTCAGCCTTACCAAACCCTGACTTTAGCCTATGAGACCTCAGGCAGACTTGTGACCTGCAGACCTGCAAGATATGACATTTGTGTTGCTTAAGCTGCTTTTAAAAAATTCTCAAATCTTAGCGTATAACTTCTTGCCCCAAAGCTATTACAAGTTACTTTATCGCCGTTAGGAGCCTCAGACACCCCCTGTCTTGCTAGTTCTGCTCCCCAGGGGCTACCCTTCCAACAGCTGGGCTTAGACCGCATCTACTGTACAGACCGAGTGCCGACTGCTCTCCCGGCCATGTTAAATTCCTTTCCTTGGTGCCCCATAGGGTCTGGGATGTGGTGTTCCTTGCAGTTGACCCTGGGCTTGAGATCAAAGACATATGTTTAAGCCCCAAGGCCTACACAGCACTCTCCCCAAATTCCTGCAGAGAGTAGTGCTTATAAATGTTTGTTTAAAGCATCAGTAGACAAAATTTAGTCCAGAGAGGTGAAGTAACCTGTAGGGGATTATTAAGAGCGGGGAGTGAGTCTTCTTTCCAGGCTGATGCTTTTATGAGCTGCCTAATAACAAGTCAGCGAGAAAATCTTGCCTGCAGTTGTATCAGGTATTTTTACTCAGGATGTGGTTTGTGTGGACCAGGATACTCTAAGGAAGTATTGCTTATTCTCTTCACATGTTCCCTTTCCCTGTTGTTCTACAAGGGTCACCAAGGCCTTAGATGTTCTTTTGGCTTAGAGAAAGCTTTTCTAATTGGGCCGGAAGCAGAAGTTGTCAGTGAGATATCTGTCTTCCTGGCTTTTGTTTTTCTAAAGCCTCAGCTTTGACAGGTTTATGCTGAGCTCTTTTAAGGACAATCTGAGGAAGAGATTTTTTCCCTTAGATCAAGGGAGAGAAGCAGGGTTCATGTGGTGGTTGCACTTAGGCCCTGCACACACTCATGATGCAGACGCAAAGAGATGCTACTTAAGCAAGTAGGTGGGCAGGCCAGTGAGGACATCAGAGCAGCACGAGAAACTGGCCATCAGGAGGTCCTGATCTTTTGGATCCTGGAGTGACCACATGCTAAGAGGAAGGATGGATGAACAACAGATTGGCAGGAAAGGGCTTGTAACTGGATTTCATTTAATCTAAGTGAAAACATTTTAAAATGGGTATTTCTTGCATCTTTGAATTTGTGCACTAAGATCCATACTCACATGTGGATAAATGGAATAAAAGTATGAAGCTTATGGGGAGGTGGTCTAAAAGACCCCTTACTTTCTAACAAGAAGATCTGTTTTGGGACTTCCCTGAAAGTTCAGTGGTTAAGACTCCACGCTTCCACTCCAGGGGGTGGGGGTTTGATTCCTGGTCAGGGAACTAAGACCATGTGTGTTGCGTGGTGTAGCAAAAAAAAAAAAAAAAAAAGAAAAGAAAAGAAAAGGAAAAAAACCTGCTTCAACATCTGAAATGATCCCATTTTAGCTATTTAAAGATTGTGATGATCCTAATGTTACTGAAGGAGGCAACAGGGTATCTGGAAGTTTGGTTAAATAGGAAGCCAAAGGCCTGGGCTGTTCCCAGGAGCAGAGACCAGAAGGTTGCAGTTGGTCTTGGGTGGTAACTCTTTGGGGGGTGCTTTTTTGGCCCCTTTCCTCTGCCAATCTCTGGAATAAGCTCAGGGTCGGGCCCTTATCAAAATCTGTGCGAGGATCTTGGACCAGTTACCAAGATTCTCTGCCTCTGGATTCTCTGGAGTTGATCAAACCAGCTGTCCCCTGTGAGAATGGGGCTCCAAAGAACAGGAAAGAAGAGGAGGATATTGCTAGAAAGGTTAGGATTGTGGGTGCTATCTGAGGCGGGGCTGGTGGGGAAACTTGTGGCTGACGATTATGGTGATCAGTTCATGATCTCCAAAGAAGATTTAGCCTCAGGACCAGGGACCAGGCTTGATCACTCAGGAGCTTTTGTGTAGCAGAGTTTTATTAAAGTGAAAAAGGGACAGAGGAAGCTTCTGACATAGACCTCAGAAGGGGGACACAGTGCCCCCCCCCCCCCACTAGTCCTAGCAAGAGAGCTAGATACTTTTTCGATTGGTTATTTACAGTAAGCCAAAAAAAAATGTCTCCAGGTTGTAAAGGTCTTACCAGGCCCACTCCCATAATATACATTTTAAGATGAAAGAATTAGTCAGAAGGTTCTCAAGAAGGAGAAACATGTCCTCAAGCAGGATACATTGTTGTTATATAATCATTGGTACAGAGTTTAAGGAAAAACATATCCTTGAGCAAGATGAGTTGTTTTGTTGTACAATCATCAGCTCTGGGCTTAACGGGAAAAAGTTGGTCCTTTTCTCCTCCTTGAGAACTCCAGACTCCTATCTTCTTCTCGAGAGTCCTAGAACCCTTTCTCCTCCTCGGGGACCCCAGACTTCTTATCAACCTGCCTAAGGATTGACTCTTTCATACCACACCCAGGCCCTTCAGAGCCAACATGGGATCGGCAGCCCCTGAGCCAAGCAGGGGCTGAGCCCTAGTCAGCTGGGGCTGCCTCAGCCAAACATCGCAGGCTAAGGACTTCGGTAATGGATGTTTATGTCCTCACAGTTCTGGAGGCTGGAAGTCAAGGTCAAGGTACCCGCACATCAGGTTCTGGTGAGGGCTCTCCTCCCGGCTTGCAGATGGCCCATCTCGACGTGTAATCACGTGGCCTTTTCTCCCTGCATGAGTGGAGAGAACCAGAGAGTGAGAGCAAGCCTTATAAAGTCACCAACCCTCTCAGATTAGGACATCACATTTCACCTTGTGTGCTAAGTCGCTGCAGTAGTATCCGACTCTGTCCTATGGACTGTAGCCCACCAGGCTCCTCTGTCCATGGGGTTCCCCAGGCAAGAATACTAGAGTGGGTTGCCATTTCCTCCTCCAGGGAATCTTCCTGACCCAGGGATTAAACTCCCATCTCTTATATCTCCTGCATTGGCAGGCAGATTCTTTACCACTAGCACTACCTGGGAAGCACTAATGACCTTTCAGTTCAGTTCAGCTCAGTCGTTCAGTCATGTCCAACTGTTTGTAATCCCATGGACTGCAGCACACCAGGCCTCCCTGTCCATCACCAACTCCCGGAGTTTATTCAAACTCATGTCCATCGAGTCCGTGATGCCATCCAGCCATCTCATCCTCTGTCGTCCCCTTCTCCTGCCTTTAATCTTTCCAAGTCTTTTCCAATGAGTCAGTCCTTTGCATCAGGTGGCCAAAGTATTGGAACTTCAGCTTCAGCATCAGTCCTTCCAATGAATATTCAGGACTGATTTCCTTTAGGATGGAATGGTTGGATCTCCTTGCTGTCCAAGGGACTCCCAAGAGTCTTCTCCAACACCACAGTTCAAAAGCATCAATTCTTCAGTGCTCAGCTTTCTTTATAGTCCAACTCTCACATCCATACACGACAACTGGAAAAACCAAAGCTTTGACTAGATGGACGTTCGTTGGCAAAGTAACATCTCTGCTTTTTAATATGCTATCTAGGTTAGTCATAACTTTTCTTCCAAGGAGCAAGTGTCTTTTAATTTTATGGCTGCAGTCACCATCTACAGTGATTTTATAGCCCCCCAAAATAAAATCAGCCACTATTTCCACTGTTTCCCCATCTATTTGCCATGAAGTGATGGGACCAGATGCCATGATCTTAGTTTTCTGAATGTTGAGTTTTAAGCCAACTTTTTCACTCTCCTCTTTCACTTTCATCAAGAGGCTCTTTAGTTCTTCTAAAGACCTTATTTATGACTTTATTTAACCTTAATTACCTCCTCAAAGCCCTACCTTCAAATACAGTCACATTGAGGGGTTAGGGCTTTGATACATGCATTTTGGGAGGACACAGTTGCAGTCAGAAAGAGAAGGAGGATGCAGTGGGGAGCAGAGAACCCATTCTCCAGCCTTGCCACTGGTGATATCTAATGTCTTTTTTAAGAACAAGGACAAACCCACTTGGTTTGTCTATAGAGTTATGGGAAAGTGGAGACAATACAGTGTTTTGTTTCATACGAAAGACAAGTATTTTGGAATAACCAATGGTGAATTAGAAGGGAAAGAAAATGAAAGTGAAGGTCGCTCAGTCATGTCCGACTCTTTGCGACCACATGGGCCATACAGTTCATAGAATTCTCCAGGCCAGAATAGTGGAGTGGGTAGCTGTTCCCTTCTCCAGGGGATCTTCCCAACCCAGAGGTCGAACCCAGGTCTCCTGCATTGCAGGCGGATTCTTCACCAGCTGAACCACCAGGGAAGCCCAAGAACAGGCAGATTCTTTACCATCTGAGCTCCCAGGGGAATCAGAAGGGAGGACTTGAGCATTCCAAATGCATACGCAGGGTGCAGAAATCCACAAACGTGGGGATTACTCCACCAACATACCAAGAATCCAGTGATGCTAACTCATACATGATAAAGTTCACCAACTCTGACAGACGGGGCTTATTGCCCCAGTGGTGGTAAACTTGACTGTTGGTCAAACTGGATGCTTTTGTTAGTCCTCTTTCTACAGCTCTGTATCCATATCATCTGGACTAATTTGCAGGTAGGTCACAGATTCATGTCTGTTGCTGAAGTCAACGGCCAAGAGGACCGTGGGCCAGGGGAAGGCTTGTACAGTCCACTGTGTTAAGGGTGTTATTATTGGTGTCTGAAAATCAGCCACCATCTGAGATTGGACAAACTGGGGTCCTGGAAGTGTGACTTCCAATTTAGAGTCATTTGTCACTTGCAACTTCATTAAAAAAAAAAACTTACGGACTCTTTTAGTTGATAATTGACAAAATACTCCTCACTTTGCCAGAAAGTGGGTCTCCATTCTTTTGGGGGATGATGCTTACCCAAAGCACATTTGCAGCTTATGTTGGGGTAAATGTGATGCCAACAATATTCCTACTGATAATTACGTAGAAATGGAGGTGAAAGCCTCTTTTATTTCATGCTTGTAATTGAGGCCATAAACTCATGCTGTCCCCAAATAAATATTTCAAGGGCAAAGTGAAATAGTACCCTGGGAGTCTAATTGCTCCTCTTTGAAGTAACTGTCATATAATCTCTTTACCTCTCTATCGGCTTGTTTCTGTTTGGGCAGAAATCTGCAGACCAGATGACAGGTAATACCTGGACTCAGGTGTTTATTACACTCATTCATTTTCCCCTTCTCATTAAATCACAATAGCCAGAGGCCTATGGTAACTTCATAAACTTGCCCACATAAAAATGAAAACATCCTTGCTAAAAAAAAAAAAAAAAATGAAAAGATGGATAGCAAGCTAGACACAATTACCACAACTTTTATCACAAAGAGCTGATTTCTCAAATGGTTGCATTATTCAAGATAGTTTTGACTAAAAAGTCACTGTGAACACTGTCTTAGCAAATCCTGGGCCATTGTTCCTGAGGAAACACAAGGGTTGTTTCCAGAAAGCTTTTGGTCACAACATTTTTGTCAACCAATCATGTATATAACCTAATATTTTATGTGCTTCTGTTTGAAGACAACTTATTCAACATAGTCACAGCCAATAGCACTGTAAGTCATGCCTGAATGAAGCTTATCAAACACACATAAATTTTATCCATTAGGCACTTCACAGTCGTCTTGCTCTTAGGAACACTAGACAGACTTCAGCACTGTAGATGGGGGGCCATTTTAAATAGCCAAATCACCAACTAAAAACCACAAAAACAGTCTACTTATTAAGCAGACCATGAAAAGGACATTTTTTACTGTATGAGAGCTGGAACAAGAGGGCAGGGCACAGGATTGCTTGACCTCAGCTCTGCACGTTGGGTGACTCAGATTTTTCCCCTGTCTGTGAACAACCACAAAAGCAAGAGTGGGCATTTGGGGATTACGAAAAATTTTTAACAAAGGAGCAAATTCTTCAATCTGGAATCTGTGAACAGTGAGATCTATTGTATATATAAGCAATTTATAAAACTCAATAAGAAAAAGACTAAATGCCTAATAGAAAATGGGCAAAGGCAGTGGAGAGACAGATCTGAGAGTCAGGCACATGCGTGACTCCTAAATGTGTGAAAAGATGCTCAATATCCCTCACACAAGAAGAAATGCAAATTAAGCTAAAATTACATCGAGATGCCATTTTTAAAACTATCAGATAGAAAATGCTGTTAAAGTATTGTGTTAGAGAGGTTGTGAGGATATAGGCATTCTCCTATTTTGCCTGTGGGGTGTAAAATGATATGATATTAAATACCAGATCACTTGCTCCTTCCCCTAGCATTCCCACTTCCAGGAATTCAGTTCATAGATATATTTGTATTCGTGCGAAATGACATACACACGTTATTCATTGCAGTATTGTTTATAAAGGGAAATGTCTTGATAACAATCTAAATATTCATCAATAACTCTCTGGTTAAAGAAATGCTGATACATCCAGAGTATGAAATATAATTCAGCTTTATAAAAGAACGAGAAACACGCTGAGATATAGTCAGTTTAAAAGGTATGCAGCATGTTATCATTGTGTGTGTATATGTTTATAGTCTCAATGGCATTCTTCTAATTTCCATTTCATTGTATTTCAGTCAGGGTTATATACAGCATTACATGATCACAGGTGGGTACAGTGAGGATACTGAGGCTTTCCCCATCCCTTCCTCCTCCAAACTTAAAGATTTAAATTTTATGAATATAAATTTCTAGGCAGGAGAGTAGGATGGGGAAAAGGTAAGAGACTGATGAGTATGAACAATCTTGCCTTAGCCTACATATCTATTTATTATCTATATTAATCTATATATTATCTATACTTAGTTTTCTCTTCCTGAAGTAAATACCACACACTCCTCCCCCTGGGTCTTCGATTACAAAAAAATCTAGGTCATGCATCACCCCCTTTTAGACTAGCTCCAGGGTTAGCTACCCCTACTTTTTTTTTTTCTTCTGTAACCATTCAAAATCTCCCACGGCCCCTATCCTATTCCAACGGCTTATGTCACGTATCCTTTCCTCCTAATTTATTGATAAAACTGAGGCCATAAGATACACAATGTCTCTCCTTGTTCTTGTTCTCGAAAGATCTGTCCACACACTTACTCGTCCTTCCTCCAGCGTCCTCTTGGCCTCGAAGGACAAAATGCTCCCTCTCTGCTGGGGGTATTCCCCTCTGCATATGAAGAGTCACCTGTTTCTCTTACAAAGAAAAATTCTCTCCCCTTCCCCTCCTGGTTACTCTTGTATCTTACTACTCTGTCTTCCTTTCTCATCTAAGATGCCTGAACCCCGGTCTCTGCAGCCGACCTCTCTCCTCCCTTTCCTCTTCCCTAGAGGATTCCCAGGCTGCCCAGGTCCACCATCCTGCTCTTTGGAAACAAAGGTAATGGGTGTTTCCTCAGATGCTGCAGTCGGTGGGATGGTTTCAACCATTATCTTAAAGGATTTCTTCTTAGAGGCACTATTAACCAGTCCATTCTTCCCACCTGCAGTCCCCTCTTCAGCCACAGGGGCAGCTCAGCTCACGCCACTGGTTCCCTCCTACTTCCTGGCTGACACCCGCCCCCCCCCCCCCCCCACGTTGGCTACCATTTTCCCTTTTATCCATTAAATACTGTTCTGGGGAATACACCAGCTCTCCTCCGCAGTTCTTCTCATCCTTTTTTTTTTTTTCCTTTGGAAATCATCTTTTTGAGGCATAAGTTTTATATAATACTCAGTATCCTCTCAAAGTCTGTATTTCAAAGGATTTTAACAGATGCCTACACTCATGAACCCATTGCTACCATCCAGATGCAGAACCATCACAACCAGTGTTTCCAACTGCTGCCTGTTCCTCCCTCTGATCCATGACTCCAACAAACTCTGAAATGCATGTTTGGTCACTACTGATGTTAGCAATTTCTAGGATTTTATATCAATAGAATCATATGCAATGTATTTTTTTGTTTGTTTGTTTGTTTCTGGCTACTTTCACCCAGTAAAAAAACATTGATTTATAATGTTTTTGAGTATCAGTAGTTGGTTTCTTTTTATAGTGGAGAACTTCTTCATTGTATGGATATGTCACGGTTTGCTTCTTCATTAATCTCTTAATGGATATTTATGTTTTCTAAACCCTGTTATGATATTTCTTCACTAAATCTTGTTCTTCAGTGCCATTTGCTAATTGTTTCATTCATATTTTGTCATTTGCTATACTACTTAGATATGTAGTTTATATGCTACAGGAAAACAAAAATAAGATTAAAAGTATATAAAGGACATGTATAATTTCTTAGGATTAAAATTTTTTATTTTTCGATGATTTCAGGAATACCTTGTTTTATTGCACGTTGCTTTACTGCACATCACAGGTAATTGTGATTTCTACAAATGGAAGGTCTAAGGTAACCCTTTGTTAGGCAAGTTAATCTAGGCCATGTTTCCAATAGCATTTGCTCAGTTTGTGTCTCTGTGTCACATTCTGATAATTTGCAAAATATTTTAAACTTTTTCATTATTATTATATTTGTCATGGCGATCTGTGACCTTTACTGTTACTACTTCAACTCCCTGAAGGCTTAGGTGATGTTTAGCACTTTTTAGCAGTAAGGTACTTTTTAATTATGCCATGTACATTACTTTTTTAGGCAAAATGCTATTGCACACTTCATAGACTACAGTGTAGTATAAACAAATTTTTTATGCACCGGGAAACTTAAAAATTCTGGTAACACACTTTATTGTGATATTCACTTTATTGAGGTGGTCTGGAATCTAAACCACACTATCTCCAAGGTATGCCTGTATTTCCCAAAGGAAATTGCTTCTAATTAAGTATGTGTAATCTTTTCCTCCAGAGGACACTTTTATCTCTGGGTCATTTGGTCACTCTGATGGCAGTGAGCAACAATGAAGATTTCTGTAAAAATACATGCTGACGTGTAAGTAAACCAGAGCCTCCAAAAAAGTGTTTCCTTGACTGGAAGACATTTACTGGAATTTCAGTTATAAAAGTTGATACATGAAATGTAGTGTATTCTATGTTATTCAAATGAAATGTAAGCTTTTTGAGACTTTCATTAGTTTTTTTTAAGTGACAATCATCTCTTCTCACCCTGTTGTGTTTCCTAAACAACCTTGTCTATTTTCCTAGCTTTATTAACTCCCGACCTGTGAATAACTCCTAAACCTCATCACTGATGGTGAATTCTCCTTTCCTCTCTGACAGCCACATCAGGTGCAATAGAGGAACACGTCTGCACCGAACACAGCACAGTGGACACCCTCAGTCCAATCCTGCTTCCTCTCTTCCTGTCTTTGAATTTATCCGTTTGCCTCACTCTCTCCACGACCACTCACTCCAATGTGGCCAATCATCAAGTCTTTTACAGGATGTTCTGACTTTGCATCAGTCTTGGTCCCAGAAGGAAACCGATGACTTGCTCACACGGTGTAATTCAGGGGTGTAAAACCCCCCGTGTAAAGGAGCTGTTTGCAACGTGTGGGCGTGGTTCGGGAAAACCAACAGGGATGGAGCCCGGCGCAGCAGGGAGCGCTTCCTGCCTAGTCCTGGAGGGTACACGGCATGCTCTGGCCCATACAAACCCCCCAGCTCTTTTCTTCGTTTGCTCCTGTCTCCTACTCTGCTTTCTTCCCCTGGCGCCGCCCACAGGTGGAACCCACTGGAAGCCGGCAGACAGAGGTGAAGGGAGGCAGCCCAGGCTTCTCGGTCGGGGGAGCAAAGCTGGAGAGCCAGACCGAAAACATCCAGCGCGGACCCCTCCTGCGGGGCGGGCACAGCTTACGTTAGGGTTTTGCTGACCTTGATGTAATTGGCGCACGCTGCCTTTCCCCTTCTTTAACATACTTTCTATCATATTTCCTTCGGCTCTGGCTTTCTCCCACTTTCCTTCTAAATTGGCTTTCTGCCTCCGGCTGGCCTGAATTTCCCAAGAGTTTTACCTTCCTGTCAAACTCCACCCGGCTTGTGGCAGGGATCCTGTCTCTGGGGGTGCGGGGACACCACATGATGGTTGAAGCTGTGGATTTCTCGGCAAAGATGGGCTTTCCCTCGGGGGTCCCCATCTCATAAGACACTCAGAATCTCCCTACATTCTAGGTGAACTGAAATGAGTAGATAATCAGGAAAAAGTGAGGTGGTGATTTTGTTCAGAAGCAGTGTTTTCCTAGTAATTTCTAGGTGTGATTGGACATCTATACAAACGTTCATAGATTTGGAGATAAGAAACCTTTTACCTTATTTTGAGAAATTCCACACTCAAGAGCCCTTCTGTTTATCCTATTTCTTTTTCCTGGGACCCAGAAGCAGGAAACTCTTTGCATATTTCTTGGTTTCTTCACTTTAAGGTGTCCTATTTTGTTCTTCTGAGGAGGTAGAACTAGCAAACACGACCTCTTCTTTCAATTCTTTGCAGTCTCATATGTGTGAGTTTTTAAAGATTAGTGATTAATTAGGGAAAATTCTATGGAAAAGGAGTGTTTATCATACACAGCTGTTTCCTTGGAGAAATCTCACCTCCTCCATCCACAAGGCTCTTGTCAAGCTGTCCTTCATGAGCGCCAGTCATCTCCCCCAGCTGGGACAATCCCAAAGTCTCATCCTTCTAGTGACATGATTGGCATATGACCCCCAAAGGAGCTGTGAGATCCTTGCCTGGATTGATAGACCTTCTTAGAGGAGAGAAGTTTCTTTTCATCTCAGCTTGTTCAGCTGGGTGGCTGTGACTTTGGGGCAGCTGCTTGCAATCAAGTTCTTATTTGTGAGCAATAGAAACCCACTCTGGATGCCTTAAGCAGAAAAGACATTTAGGGAAATGTCACTGGTATTAAAAGGAATCTCTAGAATGGCTGGAGAATCAAGTACTGTCGTTAACAACTGGGTGTATGGCTCCCAGTTACACCTCAGGAGGAGTCTCCTGAGGACACCTTTGCCAGTGAGCACAAAGGCCCCCAGCGGGCGGGGCTGACGCCACGCACAGGACCCCAGAGACCACCAGGAACATGAGCTCCTCAGGGAGAAGCCCCCTCCACGTTCCCGCTCTTCTTTCTTTCCTCTTGCTTTGCTTTCTCTGCATCTAGTTCCAAGTAAGTGTAGGATGGCTTTGTCTGGTTGCTGTTGCCTAGGTTGCATGTCTGAGCTCCAGCTGCAAAGGTGTTTGGGAGATGAAACAGCTGACATCGTCAGCTCCTGCAGCTCAAGGGTGCATGCCCTGCGGAGACGTAGGACGTGGGAAAGTCCCTAAACTGAGAGGAGTTCCAGATGCTGTGGAATGAAAGTCACGGGAGAAGAGGTCTGCAGAACTCAGCCTAGGTAAAGAGAGAAGAAGCCAAGAAATGCAGAGACAGACAAAAACCAGACAATGTGATTGAAGCCTCTGAATCTAGAGGTGCCTCAGCCTTTAAAAAAAGAAACAAAAACCCTGGCCTATTTATGTTAGCTGATGAGTTCTTCTTCTGGCCTAAATTATAAACTCCCCTTTGAGTTGAGCATCCGTCACTAGTCAACAAGAGCCTCCTGCCTTATATGGTGCTGCTTTCAAATTGGTGGTGAAATCATGTTCTTGCTTCTTTATTGCGGCATTTTCCCCCGAGTTTCCTCTGCCAGCACCTTCTGAATATACTTGAGTTCTTGGTCACTGGGCAGGCCCAGGGGAGGATGGAAACCACCCTGCCCCCCAGCCTGCTGGGGGCGGGGGCCTCTGCCTCATTGCACCCAGGCTCCCTCCCATACAACCCCCAGATTTTTTCTCACTTTCCTCTTGTCTCCTGGAGCTGCCCCTGGAGGCTGTCTGCTAACTGCACTGTTGGGAGACTGACTACTCCTTGAAGAAAGCTCCTGCAGCACCCTTCTGGGGGGCACATGAACTGTGGGTATCTTTGCTGTCTTGTGAGGACACTTGACCCAATAGTGACTCCAGTGCATTAGGGAGCAGACCCTTGGTGAGATGGAAGAAGAACATTAAGGACATTGTTTGAGGTCCTGGATCCAGCCATGCTTGAAATCCATCCTTGGGCTCTTCTGTTGCATTAGCCAATACAGTTTTTCCTTTTCCTTTAAAAAAAAAAAGAATATTATTCTCACCCAGTGAACCTGTGAAAGTCATGCTCTGTGTCCAGCTGTGGGGTCAAGATGTCTGGTTCATCTCTAAATTCTTTGGGTTTGTTCAGGGAGCTGTTTGTAAGCACAGGACCAGGAGTCATATCCTTTCCCTTCAGGAGCTGGTGTATCTGGACCCCATGGAACTAGTTTTCAGGTTGTTAGGTCAAGTCTTCTACCTTGGTTCTTGTCTCATCTCAGCAAAGAATTGAAACAGCAGTCCAGCTACAGCTCAGGCAGGATTTACTGGACATGCGACAAGTACACTCTCCAGGTGTGAGAGCAGATCAGCCCCCAGGCGGGTCCTGTCCCGGGTTTGGCTTCCCTCTTTTATGTCCCTTGTTCCCTCCCTTGAGTGAGTTTCTGGGGCCTGACTGGTCACACGCTATGCACATAGGGGCCTGTACTTTCCTGGGTCTGGTCGGTATGCCCAAGACCAATCAGGGAAGGGGGTACGTTTTCCCACTAGAAGTTCTCACTCCCCTCTGTGGCTTCCTCTTTTTTGTGGGCTTTTTTTCCTAGTCACTACTTCCTCTGATCACCATCTTGGACCCTGTTTCCCTAGTCTAACTGCCTAACAGGATGTAGGGTGCACTCCAAAGATTTATCCTCTGAAGGAGTGCATCTTAGAAGTATGCCCTCAGTGCCCAGGGAAGAACCCTCATTATGGATCCCCCTGAATCCTCTGGTCCCCCTACTTCATAGGCTTTCCCTGGTCACAAGAGGCTCACCCCAGCTTCATGGAGCAGGGATGAGGGTGAGGGCTAGGCACCCCTTTCTGTCCATCTGATGTTTTGGGGATGAAGCCTTGGGGGCGTTGGTCCAGGAGAAGCAGATGAGAAGTAAAGGAATTTAGGGAACAAAAGGAGTGAAGTCTAATGTCTCCTTGGCCTCCTAGAATGTATGCCTTCCTCCTAGGTGCCTGAGACACTCTGTGGAGGGTCTGGCTCCCTCGTCTGATCTCACCGGGAGGCTGGACTCCAGCCTGTCTGGGGTTTCTGAGAACCAGCCCCTTTATCCCAACTATCCCTTCCTAGGGAACTGTGATAAATTTCAGGCTGCCAAGACCTGGTGAATGGACAGATGAGGAAAGGACTTGGTAAACCAAAACTGGGCTGACCTCTGTTCACCTGCTCGACCCTGACGCACCCGAGCTGTGGCACATCTGTCTGTTGATGAGACCTTGTCATCAGGAAGCAGCAGGTGGGCTGTGATGCTCTGAGATGCAGCTGTGCTTAGTCACTAGTCATGTCCAACCCTTTGCAGCCCCATGGACTGTAGCCTGCCAGGCTCCTCTGTCCATGGGCATTCTCCAGGCAAGAATACTGGAGTGGGTTGCCATGCCCTCCTCCAGGGAGATGCAGCTAAGCCAAAGCCAAATGACTCTTAAGCAACCCCTTAGCATATTACTGAGTCCAAGTTCACTCTGCTCACTGCATGATAGGCCAATAAGTTTGTAGACAAGGTATTGAGGCAACAAATAATGACTTTATTTGAAAAGCCAGTAGACTGAGAAGATGGCACACTAATGTCTCAAAATAATCATCTTATTGGAGTCTGGATGCCAGTTTCTTTTATAGAACATGGCGGGTTCTAAGGATGTTCAGTTCAGTTCAGTCACTCAGTCGTGTCCAACTCTTTGAGACCCCAAGGACTGCAACATGCTAGGCTTCTCTGTCCATTACCAACTCCTGGAGCTTACTCAAATTTATGTCCATCAAGTCAGTGATGCCATCCAACCATCTCATCCTCTGTAATCTCCTTCTCCTCCTGCCTTCAATCTTTCCCAGCATCAGTCTTTTCCAATGAGTCAGTTCTTCACATTAGGTGGCCAAAGTATTGGAGTATCAGCTTCAGCATCAGTCCTTCCAATGAATATTCGGGACTGATTTCCTTGAGGGTTGACTGGTTTCATCTCCTTGCAGTCCAAGGGACTCTCAAGAGTCTTCTCTAACACTACAGTTCAAAAGCATCAATTCTTTGGTGCTCAGCTTTCTTTATTGCCCAACTCTCATATCCATACATGACTACTGGAAAGACCATAGCTTTGACTAGATGGACATTTGTTGGCAAAGTAATGTCTCTGCTTTTTAATATGTTGTCTGGGTTGGTCATAGTTTTTCTTCCAAGGGGCAAACGTATTTTAATTTCATGGCTGTAGGCACCATCTGCTGTGATTTTGGAGCTCAAAAAAATAGTCTGTCACTGTTTCCATTGTTTCCCCATCTATATGCCATGAAGTGATGAGACCAGATGCCATGATGTTAGTTTTCTGAATGTTGAGTTTTAAGCCACCTTTTCCACTCTCCTCTTTCATTTTCATCGTTCTGCCATAAGAGTGGTGTCATCTACATATCTGAGGCTATTGATATTTCTCCCAGTAGTCTTGATTCCAGCTTGTGCTTCATCCAGCCCGGCACTTTGCATGATGTACTCTGCATGTAAGTTAAATAAGCAGGGTGACAGTATACAGCCTTGACCTACTCCGTTCCCTATTTGGAACCTCTGTTGTTCCATGTCCAGTTCTAACTGTTGCTTCTCGACCTGCATACAGATTTCTCAGGAGCAGGTCAGGTGGTCTGGTATTCCCATCTCTTGAAGAATTTTCCAGTTTGTTGTGATCCACACAGTCGAAGGCTGTGGAAGTAAAGTAATCTAGTGATCTAGACAGTCAAAGGCTGTGGAAGTAAAGTAATGTAAAACAGATAGCTAATGGGAAGTTGCTGCGTAGGGAGCTCAACTCTGTACTTTGTGATACCCTGGAGCAGTAGGACAGGTGACAAGGAGGTTCAGGAGGGAGGGGACGTCTGTACGCTTGTGGCTGATTTGTGTTGTTGTTTGGAGGAAGCCAATGCAATATTGTGAGGCAATCATCCTCCAGTTAAAAATGAATTTTTTTAAAAAGGCCATTAATCTTGCCATTATCTCCTGGAATAGCCAGCCTCAGGGAGGGGATGTGTTGATTTCTTCTTCCTTGTAGCCATTCACAGGTAGACAGAGTCAAGATGTCTCCCTGAATAAAGGCACTTTGGTTTAACATTCAGGCAGATGGGCAGGGTTCCCTGAGGCAGGACATTATGTATATTTAGGAGATCCAACCTGTCCGTCCTAAAGGAAATCAGTCCTGAATGTTCATTGGAAGGACTGATGTTGAAGCTGAAATTCCAATACTTTGGCCACCTGATGCGAAGAGCTGATTCATTTAAAAAGACCCTGATTCTGGGGAAGATCGAAGGCGAGAGGAGAAGGGGATGACAGAGGATGAGATGGTTGGATGGCATCACTGACTCAGTGGACATGAGTTTGAGTAAACTCTGGGAGTTGGTGATGGACAGGGAGGCTTGGCGTGCTGCAGTCCATGGGGTTGCAAAGAGTTGGACACGACTGAGTGACTGAACTGAACTGAGCTGGTATTCTTTTAGTGAACAAAAACAAGTAAAGGTTAAAGAGACAGATCCAACAAGGAGCCAGATTTTGTTCTTCCCTGTAACGCACACAGGGGACTCTGCTCCACACACTGTAACAAACTAAATTGGGTGGGTGGTGGAGGGAGATATATGTGTGTGTATAACTGAATCATGTCTGTATACCTGAATCTACCACAACATTGTTAATCAACTCCACTCCAGGACACAGTAAAATAAAAATAAAATGACATCCCTTATCTCACCCCACCTTGGCACCCACATTTGACTCTGAATCTTCTCTCTGCTTTTGGATTAGCAGTGCATCTACTGAGTAAATAGCAGATAACTAAGAACTGAGTGATGATCTGTTTTTCACTTTTCAAACAGGGGAATGGCATTTAACTTCTCCCAGAGCTTCCAGACTCTGGGCTATCACACACTTGTTGGCTGTCTTTCCCTTTGAACCTGGAGATTTTTCAGCAGAGGTTGTGTTTAGCAGGTGGTATGGATCCCACAGGAAGTGAAAGCAGGTTCTGAAAATGACCTTTCCATTCCCCATAAGCATTTCCTTTCCCCATAAAAATTATAGATTAATCTGATTAGGAATATGTAAATCAACCGTCTCCTTCCTCTCCTTTTTGTCTGTTGCTCTGCAAAACCCGTCCTTCCTCTGGAAATGGGAGAACTGATGTAATTGTTCTCCGCTGAGGACAATGCAGGGCTCCAGGCTCCTTGCCAGGTACGTTTCCTGCCAGGCCCGCTCCTTCACTCCGTTTAATTATGAGTGATTGTTTGGGCTATGATGTGAAGAAATATTAGAGAATGGAAAAAAAAGAGGAGCAGAGTTCAGAATATCCTGCTGTAACTGATTCATGAGTTGGCAAGAACTCTTCGCTAGATTTTATGCTTTAGCCTTGTGACAGGATCCCAGGGAGCAACCTTGCCATATAAGCACATAAAGCCCAATTCTCCGGTTTATTTTGAAAAGGGCCAAGGAGAAGCATTTGAAAAATGCAGGAATGGCATCAGCCAGCCACAGGGGGAAGCTCTGTTGTAGTCACGGGCAGTGCCCTCCTCCGAGGGACCAAGGTCATTTTAAACTGGACATTCGCCCGCCTATATTTAGCTGGTGCATCACATTTTAGCGCTTAGTTTTCATATATCTGATGTATCTCCCATTTTGCAGGAGGCCCTGATTTGCTCTCATGGGGAGTGCTCAGAGAGGGACATGGAGGCAGGTGAGGACAGAGGCTTTTATCCCAGGGCTGGGTCTGAATCCGGCAGCACCATTGCAGAAGCATCAGGCGACCCCTGGTAGGAGAGGGGCTGAGAGCGAGACGGTTTGAGGTCAGATGATGAAAGGCATTTATTTTTTCTGTTTTTCGATTAATAAAGTGAAAGACTGCAGATGAGAAGTGCCACCTGTCATATCAGTAAGCAAGGGATGTTGCAGCCATCAAACCTTCACATTACAGTCACTCTGACAGTGAACCCCGAGGGAACTCAAGATGGAAAGAGGGCGTCCAGGAACATCAGCCACCCCCCACCCAAGGGTGCACCTGAGGAGACAGGAAGAGAAAGCTGTGATGCTGGCCCCAGACAGCTGAGGTACATATCAAAGGAGTGATTTCAGGGCACCCAGACTCTTGCACCTTTCCATACCGATGAAAGCACTAAATTCCTTAATTTGAGATGTCTGGTTTTCTTTAATCAACAGTGATCTCTTCATGTCTGTCTACCTGGCCTTTGTTGCAAAACCTCCATCTATCCTGGCTCCGCACTTACCTCTTAGGAGCAGTCCTTTAGAGCTATCTGAGATGCTGTGTCCCAGGCTTAGGTTCTCAGAAACTCTGCCAGAGAAAATGTAATTCTCAATTTTTAGGTTTGCATTCTTTTGTTTGTTTGTGTGTATTTTTGTTGACAAGACAAATACAGAAAAGCATAATAAGAAATTTAAAATTGCCTGATCTCCCACTGCCTGGAGATAACTCTTCAAGGCTTTTTCTGTGCATATATTTGTGAATAATTCCAAACATTCAACTAAGCTGTTTCATTTTCACTTGAAATATATCATGAGCATCTCCTTTGCTGTTAATTCAAAGGAAACAAGTCTTAGTGACTGGGTATGATTGCATTTAACAGCCTTACAAGCATTCTGAATATTAGAAGGTTTTGTGTAAATATATGTTGTGGTTCTTCTAATTGTGTTTATTTGAATATCATTGAGGTTGAGCACTGGTTTTCATACTTAGGACCATTTGTAATGGATCAGAAAGCTCTTTCTCTGTTAAACATATTAGCACATATTTTGCACTTGTTTGCCTTCTTATTTTGTTCAGGGTTCTTATTTTTTAAGGTAGGAATATTTGCAACCATTTGTGGTCACATACATCAGTTTTTTTCTTTATGTTTTCTTCTGCTGTTATGCTCCCAAAGTCTCTGGGCCCCAAGAGCATGTACTTTTCACCCTCTTTTTCCCAGCTTTTCCACAGACATAGTTTTACATTCAATTCCCTCTTACATCTGGAATTCCTTTTGCTGTGTGATGTCAGGAACACTTTGAATTGTCCTTGCATCTGTGGAATATTCTTTTCTGTCTTGAATTGACTTAGATCTATTCTCACACCTTGGCCACAGTGACTGAACTTCTTATAACTTTATAAAATGCCTTCATATCTGAGGGGAAGTATTCCCTCTGTTTTGGAATTTGTTTGGCTGTTTATGCCTGTTGAGTTTCTTTTGGTAAATTTTATAATCATTTGGTCAAATGTCCTCTGAAAAATTTCCCTTTTCAGGAACATAATGTTTCTCTCCATTCATTATATTCTTTCTTGATATTTTTGTAATTCTTCTCACCCTTATCAAGACAGGTAGTCTGGGAAGGAAAAAAACAAAAACAAACAAAAATTAATTTAGTGTTAAAAAATCAGCTTTGGGTGAAAATAGAATGCAATAACTGGTGTTGAGATATTTGAGCTGAATATATTTGAGCTGAATATAGCAAAGCAGGAGTTTTACCAAATATGTCAAACATGATCAGATACTTAAAGTCCTCTGTAACTTAATGTGTTTACTGGAAAATTTTAATAAGCTTTCGCCTTATTGGACAGTGAGTGCAGAGAAAAAGAGAGTGAGCTGGGCAGTCAGGGAAGAAAAGGAAATTTATTAAAGAGAAAATGAGAGGGTAACTGGCCTGTGAAAAGAACCAGTGTCCTCCCTTTCTGACGGGGTCTTTCTTGTACCTTGACAATGAAAAATCCTCTGAAGGGATGGTTAACTTTTAGCCTGTAGCTGAGTCCTACAGTCATGTAGCTGGAGGTCTGGAATCTGGTGATCTCGTAGCCTTGAGTAGGTAGACGCCAGCGGGAAAACAGAATGTTGTTTGGGCAATTTGGTCAGACGTAAGGGTCACTGCGACTTTATCCTTTGTTTGTGAGGTCAACATAATAAGCCATTTTAACAATGGACCACCATGTAGGCCCCATCACTTATGATTTACATATCCAATCAGAAAATGAAAATCATCATTCTGTTAACTGATTATTCCTTCTTTACAAAGCCATCAATGATTAAAATGATTTTTTTTAAGCTTAAATGAATGTATTCAATTCAATCAAAGGGTCTAGTTAATAAAGATGACCAAAGTGGTTGTTTCTTGATGGTCAGCGCATCATTCTGGATGTATAATCAGTGCTCGTTTGCGTTGACTTCTGAGTAACTTGAACTCAACCTGGTTTGCTTCCAAAGATGGAAGAAAATACTGTGCTGCCCATTCTATAGACACTCTCAGTAAGGAATGAGCAAGATGTATATCAGAGGCATTATGTTGGCTTGCTTCTACCCAAATAGTTACAGGTAAGTACAATGAATGGTAAACTGCACATGTTTGAAGAATGTCGTGGCGGATGAGAATTAGGCACCATTGTGAATTTGTCGTCTTCAGCGTTGTTGAGGACGGGAGCAGGAAATGGCCCAGGTGACACTTGCTGGCAGGAGATCAATGGCAGGAAGTGATCTTGAAGCTTCATTTCCAAGAAATACAGGCAAACTTCCCCGGCAGCTGAAGGCAGGTCATTCTGAACCAAAGGAGGTGTGAATAAATTTTAATGGGAATGAGAAGAGAGTGTGGAGTGAGGTTCCCTGTGTGACTACCTGCAGTTTTAATCAGGTGCCAAATGGTCGCTACCCTGCATCTTAACCAAGAGTCCTTTCAGCCACAGATAAAGCAAATCACTTAGTATTTAGCTTTTTCCGCTGTCATGAGTCAAGTTGTATCAATGTGCATTTCATCATTTATCTAAAATCATTATAAAAATGACATTTTATCTCTTTGTGATGAATCTACAAATGTACAGGACCATCGCTTTAAAGTCTGTAGATGCAGGGATTTAAAATTTGATTTTTGTCTATTCCATGAATCATAAATCATAGATAAACAAATGAGGGAATAATTGTCAAGGGTAACAGTCTTCTAGAATAGTTTATTTATCTTCATGCTTAAAGTTATTTATAAAATGTGAAAATTTAAACTCTGTACACCCCACCCCAAGCTTCACCTTGTTGAGTCATAGGAGAGATTGTTGAGAAGTTTCTGACTAGAGTGTTGAGATTAGTGCAAATTCAAAATGCTTGATCTCACCGAACAGTGTTTTAACCAAAGGAATTGTACTCAAATGTTCATGGGTGTTTATGAGGTACCTTTAAGAATTATGTCACTCCCAACTAGTAGAAAATGGGATGAATGGCTTACACAGTGAGGATATTTATTATCTCACATAACAAGAGGTCCAGAGGCAGATGCTCCAAGAAGAGCAGTCTTTGGCTTCATCCTCTGGAGTCATCCTTTCTGCTCTGGCTTCATTGTGTTGGGAGGGGTTGGCCATCTCCCCTTGCTGTCTCAGAGCATCATTTCCAGACATGAAATTATCCTGTGGAAGAATGTGACTGTTTTCTCTTATTTCTGTTTTTTGAGAAGGTGGAAAATTTTTCCAGAAGTCCCCAGAAGACTTGCCCTCACATCTCATTGGCCAGATCTGGGCCATGTGCCCACTCCTAAATGAATCACTCATGAGGGAAGTAATGTGACTACTCTGGGTTTAGACTAATCAGGGTTTACATTCTGAATTACATGGGGCTGAACAAGCAAACAAAATTAGGGTTATACCAACAGGAAAGAAGGAAGAGATTGTTGACTGAACCACTAGGAATAGAGAGTGAGTTCCCATGTACCACACATGTAGGATAACTAGGGAATAATGGCATTTTAAATCAGTTCTAAATATTTTAATATTGATTTAAGTAAAAATGGAAATCTACTAAAGTCACATGTTTCTGATGTGCTGTTAAATTTTGTATTTACTTGGAAGATCACAGAGACCTTATATCTTCTTGAAATGTTTAGCTGCCAATCTAAGTGTATCTTGGAGAAATTATGATTTTTGTTAAATTAAGGTAGAAGATATACAAGTGCATTTCTAGTAGTACAAAGAACACCCCCAAGCCCTAGAATCACCACTAGTTCACTGTGGTTGATCAGTTCTCCCTCTAAAAACAAATTGGCCCAGTTGGAAATGAAACTTCTTAGAAACTATTGCTTCTTCGGTTGCTAAGTTTGTATGCTCTTTTTCTTGCCATGAAACAATTTTCCACTCGTGGTACTGTGAAACACTCATCTGGAGGAAACCTGCATTTGTCCCTCTGAGAGGTGCTGGCCTCAAGTTCAAACCAAATCCCATCAACCTAATTGCTCCTGCCACATGGCCTCAGGAGTGAAGAATTCTCCCTTTGTTTGCAACCTGACAGAGGGGCAGGGCTCCCAAGATGTATGGCTCGCAAGAGAAGAGAGAAATCCTACAGCACACGACACCCTCCTCCTGGGTTAGTTGCTTTCCTGGCTCTGCTTGGTTCTGCATTTGGATTTTGATGTGTTTTATAAAACATATTTCAAGTGGGAGCAGCCCAGTTTCACTCCTGATCCTCAGCTTCTGAACACTGACATGATCTCAACCACCAGACACTCGTCAGATTTTCCTGTTGTAAGATTTGGCCTTCAAAGCCGAGAGCCTGCCCCTGCGCGGGCGCAAAGGTCTCCCTGGTTTGCAGAGGGCGGTGCTGGGAGGAGAGAGCGTGCACAGACTCAGCCCTGGAAGGCTGGGCTGCACTCAGGATTTTGCCTCTGAGTCAGACTGTCTTACCTCTTAGTGCTTCTGCATTTTCATGTTTTGTCTCATTGCACCTTTCCTATCTTTCATCCTTTTTTTTTTTTATCCCTTTCTGTTCTATCCCAATGTAACCTCAGAACAGGAATCCAATAAACTCAACATACAAGGATAAATGCTACAAGGTTAGAGACACATTTGCATTCATCCTGCCCTTGCATTTTCTTTTTTTTTTTTTTTTTTTGCCCTTGCATTTTCAAGTGAGACAAATCTCTAGGTCAAAGGATGCATGTCTAAAACATTTTAGTCTTCAATAAAAGCCAGTAAAAAAAGGTTTTCTTTCTTTCTTTTTTTTTTTTTCTCTCTTTTGAGGGGTTGGAAATTTTCCTGGGACCTTGAAATCTTCCCATATACTGAGATGGTTCCTAGTAAGAGAGAAGGGGCTCTGGTGAAGTGAAAACAGACTGGGAAAGAAATGATTGTTACAGATGATGTAAAGGTTCAGAGTCCAACTCTCAGATCAATGACACAGCTCTGCATTCTACCCACCTGTGAGGCTTTGGCAAGTGAGAATCATGTTGGAACTCATGGGCTATGACCTTGAGTGGTCCTCTGGCTTTATTAGCAAACCAGACTACTGGGGATAAATTTTACATTAGGAATGTCTTAGAAAACCTTAAACACCATATTCATGTCCTACCTACAGTCAAAGCAGAGGGGAGGCAGCTTACATTAAAGAAGATGTGCAAGTATAAACAATGGAATATTGCTCAGCCATAAATAGAATGAAATAATGCCATTTGCAGCAATATGTGGACCAAGAGATAATCATACCAAATGAAATTAGTCAGACAGTGAAAGACAAACACCATGTGATATCACTTAAATGTGGAATCTAAAAAAATGATACAAATGAACCTATTTACAACCTAGAAATAGACTCACAGACAGAAAACAAACTTATGGTTAGGTGGGGGGAGGGGTAAATTAGGAGTTTAAGATGAACATATACACACTACTGTGTGTAAAATGGATAAACAACAAGGACCTACTGTGTAGCACTGGGAACTGTACTCAACATCTTGTAATAACCCAAAATGGAAGAGAATGTTAAAAAAGAATATATATTTGTATATATGTTTATATATATATATGTTTAGGGTTTCCCTGGTGATTCATTGGTAATGAATCTGCCTGCAATGCAAGAGATGTGAGTTCAGTCCCTGGTCGGGAAGATCCTCTGGAGTAGAAAATGGCAATCAACTCCAGTATTCTTGCCAGGAAAACCCCACAGACAGAGGAGCCTGGCAGGTCTCTGGAGTCACAGAGCCGAACATGACTGAAGCGAGTGAGCACGCGTATGTTTTTATCTGAATCACTTTGCTGTACGCAGGACGCTAACACAACTTTGTAAGTCAACCATATTTTGACAAAATTAAAAAAAAACCTCAAGCAATAAAATAATGAAACCATCAAAACAAGAGAAATAAAAAGATTTCAGAACCAAGAATTTATAGGGTAAGGATATGCCAGAAAATTACTTACATTAAACTATTCTTTGGAGCATAAAACTTAGTTCTGACCTCAGAATCAAAAAGCAGGTGAGATCTTCCGTGATCATCCATGAGAAGAAAGAAACCTAGCTTTCAACTCAGGAAGGAATATGTCATGTAGGATTTTATTTGGGGAACAGTGAACATACACAAGAAAAGATAATCTATTCCTGGAGAGTCCTTTTGGTCAAATGTGGATAGCTACTTAAAATTATTAGAGATCTGAGCAGTTGGGGGACAGAGAATTTTGTGGTGAGCTGTAATTGTTTTTTTCCTGATAAATTTGACTCCTGACTGTTTAGGATTCCTGAGATTAAAGGAGGCAACTGAATCTATTTTAAGAACCTGAAAAAGTGTTTTCTGGAGTGTTATCCAGGAGCATGGTTACAGAGATGACCCAGGCCCCTTGGCATCCCCTTTTGGGGATGGTGCTTTACACAACTCCCCTCCTCCCCCCGCCGCCCCAGGGTGGGGCGTTGGCTGTTCAAGTATTCAGCTTGCCAGTGATTCAGAGACAAAAATGGAATCAAATACTTTCTGAAACTTGTATAGTCCTTCTTGTCTAAGCCTGAAAAAGGTGCCCAATAACAGCTATGGTGAATGATTGAGCCTTGAGCATGAGACAGCACACCACTTGAATTTCTGTCTTTTTTTTTTTTTCCTGGGCTCTTTAAAGAGAGAGATAACATCTAGCAACTTGGGTAGAATAAATTCAGAGCCGCTTTTGCTGTGTAATCTTTACTCGGGGAAAAGCAAATTGTAGCTCCAAAGCCGTCCAACAGAAACTGGGAGGCAGAGGGCTCAGCTGTCTGAGAACCAGGCGAGGCTCGTGGTGGGAAAGCGGGGACTCACAGAGCCCTCTCAGCATTGCCCTGGGATTCAGATGGCTTTGCTATGCTTGGAGATAAGTTAGATTTATGGGCGGGGTCTCCCCAAAGAGTCTAAAACACAATCCCTTCTCCTGGTCAAACAGGAGAGCCATTCATCTGTTAACAACATCCAAGAGAAAATGGCCCTTGAAGATGGTATCTGGGCCAAAGCATTATGTTCCGGTGAAAGGAGCTCCTTGTTCCCATGGAGGTGGAGGAGTCACTGCGGCTTCTAATTCTCTTTTCTGAAAGGTCGCTGCCTAGAATTTCTCATTGACAGTATCTGACTCGGCTACTTCTGCCAGGATCCGTTAGTGTTGTCTCAATGGTTCCCTTTGCCAGTTTGAAAGAATTTCACCTTAATGAGGGTCTGGGACCCCGAAGGGCTCATCATCGCCAATTTGAGGGACAAGTGGGAGAGACGCGCACTTTGTCAAAGGCGAAGATGCTTGTTCTTTCCATTCTAGGGAAACCATACAGCCTTATTATGCTCATAATGCATTTATCTTGGCCGCTGACTGAGGGAATGCTTGCTGATTACATCAGCCATCGACTCATGTTCAGTACAAGCTCTGAGTGAGGCCAGGTCAGTCCAGCTCAGATGATCTGCCCTGGCCAGTAATTATCTTCCTTTTGATCTAATTATTGTGACTTGTCAATTACTAGGATATGGACATTTCTTTTAACAGCACCACCCTCGAAGGTGGGTTTTTTTTTTTTTTTTGGCCATGCCACGTGGCATATTAGATATTAGTTCTCCCACCGGGGATCAAAGCCATGGCCCCTGCAGTGGAAGTGTAAAGTCTTAACCACTAGGACACCAGGGAATTCCCTGGGCATGGCTTTTAAATCTGAGGTTCTCAGATTCCTGCTCTGGTTCTCAATCCCAGGAGGGCAAAATGCCCCCAGGGTGTCTGGAAATGTGTGTGTGTGTGTGGGGGGAGGGGTACATTTTGGATTGTCCCAATCAGATTTTAGTAGGCAGAGGTCAAGGATGCTAATAACCCTGAAACGTGTAATACAGACCTATACAAGCAAGAACTGCATCACCAGAATGTCCTCGATAAGAAATACTGCCTGATATCTATCTCTCAGACCCAGCTTGGGTCCTCCTAGGGTCCACTTAAGTCCATGGGAAGCAAATATCCTGAAATTCACCACCAGTTCTTTCAGCCACAGGTGACCAACTTCAAAATATCTCTCAGAGTGAACTGTGATACAAGAGGGGTCACCTTGTATTAAGCCAAAAATATATATATTGAAGTCTCTAATAGAGCTGTGACTTACACCAGATGTCTTAACATCTGAAGCCCTAATGTCTAGGTCAGTAAAATGAAGGTATAAAAGCTCATCTTGCCCAGATATGAGCATTAAAACAGATGATCAGTGTATTATCATATGATACTTGTTGTGCCTACAGGGCCTAGGCTCCTGCTGTCTGGGACCCTGACTTAGAAAAAGAGGCTGAAGCCTGATCCCCAGAAGATCAAGGGTCTCCTGAAGCACACATTCATTTATTAGTTTAGGGAAGACAACCTGTCTCTCCTTTCAAGGCTGCACGAAGCATGAAATAATTCTCCAGGGAGTTACTGCTGGTCTAGTCTCCTCTGGCTGTTGGTCCTGCCTGGCCCTGGTGGAGATTCAGGGCAGAAAAGTTTCAGAGGAAAAGGGAGAGAGACAGAGATGTTCAATTAAATTGAAAAACTACCTCATTCATTTTATTTAAAATTGCAAAGTGATACCCAATTCTTGTACTAACCCTGGTGGCTCAGAGGGTAAAGAATCTGCCTGCAATGCGGGAGACCCAGATTTGATCACTGGGTTGGGAAGATGCTCTGGAGAAAGAAGTGGCTACCCACTGCAGTATTCTGGCCTGGAGAATCCCATGGACAGAGGAGCCTGGTGGGCTGAGGTCCATGGGGGTCTCAAAGAGTTGGATGTGACTTTCACTTTTAGTTTTTTTACCCGTTTCTTGTAAAAAATTTAGAAAACAGAGAAAAGCAAAAAGAAGAACATTTAAGGCACTTACAGGCCCATAGAGGGAGAACCATGAAAAACATTTCGGTGAATTTCCTTCATGTGTTACCTCTGACATGTAAGTTTACAAAAAAAAAAAAAAAAAAATAGACTAGCATGACACTTGAGATGCTTTCTTCTTCAAGGGACACAGAGTTGCTTGCGAGACTCTGTCCTTCCAGCTGGGCTGAATTTGCCTCTAATCTGTGTTTGGTCATCTGGTGAGTTGGAGGGTTCTCTAGGCAGTGTGAGCTGGCGGGCAGTGCAGGGGTGAGGGGTGGGGCGTGCATTTCCAGGGGAAAGTGCTCACTGTGTGCCCTTGACCTGGAGACCTGGTTCACATCCTCCTGGGGACCGGGAAGGCGGCTGTTCCTGATGGAATGCCAAATGGCCAGGAAGCCAGAGGAAAAGGTTACGTCTGCTTGAAAACAATGCCCAGGGCCCTCCAGCAAGAACCACAGGCCCCTGCTATGCTTCCTGGCTCAGGCTTAAGGACAGCTGGGACTTTCAGAGCTTTCAAAAAGATACCATGGTCTTTGTTTTATTTATGTTGGGCAAAGCACAGGCGCGCACACACACGCGCGCGCACACATGCACACAAGACACGAAAATCACTCCCACAAAAAGAACTGCTGTTCCTTTTTAAATTTTTGTGCTTTTATCTTTTGTTCTTAATTAAAAATGACATGCCTCTGGTGATGAATATTGTCAACATTGAGGTGTCCTTATTTATTTGTATAAAAAATTGTGATCCTTCTGTTTGCAGCTTCTTTTTCTCTCTGTAACAAACTCCTATGAACACTTTCCCCTAAGCACTAGGTGATCTACATCATTTCCAATGGATGCTTGGCTGTCCACTGAATTTGTGTGTGTGTGTGTGTGTGTGTGTGTGTGTGCGCTAAGTCTGTTCAGTCGTGTCCGACTCTTTGCAACCCCGTGGGCTGTAGCCCGCCGGGTTCCTCTGTCTATGGGATTTTCCAAGCAAGCATACTGCAGTGGGTTGCCCTGCCCTCCTTCAGGAGATCTTCCGACCCAGGGATCAAACCTGCGGCTCATTTGTTTCCTGTATTGGCAGGCGGCTTCTTTACCTCTAGTGCCACCGGGAAGCCCTGTCCACTGAATATATCAGAATAATGGAAAAGAACTTCAAATCATTGGACATTTCGCTTATTTACAACTTTGGACTTGTTTCAAACAATGTCATGTTAAAAATAAAGTTAAGCAAATAATTGTGTAATCTGCACACAAAATCATGATTAATAGATGCCTTGGTTATTCATGTGTGAGACAGAACACGGACTAGGAGAAGCTCCAGAGATGGACATGCCTCTGGCTCTGCTTCTGAAGGATGTAGTTTAATCTAACCCTTTTTTTTTACTGTGGGAAATTGAGAGCAAAGCTAAACTATCTGTTCCAATTACAAGCAAATAAAAACTGCAGGTTTCTGACTTCTTGTCTTGTATCCTTGATCTGTTTAGTGTTTAAATTCAGTAGTCTCAAGAAGTAAAAATTAAAATAAGAACAGAAGAAAGTGTAGCTTGCTGCCAATAATTCCAGTATTCTATCTGAGGCCTGTAGAAATATGTTTTGGCTATTCAAACATATTTCCATTTATTTCTGAGGAATGGAGTCTTGAAAAGTCACCATGGTATTTATCTGTTCTCTTTAACTCATGCCATTTAAATTTTAAACCTTTTCCAATGCCTCTTATATTTGTGCAGCCAACGTTTTACCAAGACACTTTTCACTTGTCTGTTGCCTGGTCTTGTCTTCTGCTATTTCATTGTTTCTGTGACCTCTGCTATCACCTCACCTCGGTTAGTGCTCAGGTTCAGAATACTTACTGTGTCAGGGAGTTCTTTTTTAATTTAGTAAAAGGTCATCTTCCCTGTCTGTCATCTGGCTTGCAATAATCTCAAGCATATCCCGAACAATGTTGCCTATTGCCTCTGTTCTCCCTGACATTGTGGTGTGAACCCTGCTGTTTCCTGCTATTGCAACATCAAAGTGGTCCACGTGTCTCCCTGTGTGACCTGCGAAGGATGCTGGGTGGATGCAGGAGGCAACAGCTTCCTGCCTTCTGCACACATCACTGGCATCTGTGAGGACCTCCAGTTCCAGGAGGGTGACCTAGAATCCTATAAAAACATCAACACTGCAATACCCCCACCTGTCATTCTTTTTAGGATAATTGATAAGCGCTCTTTTAAGTGATGATTTATTGCAGTCAAAATAAAATTATTTCTCAGTGGTTTTCTGAGCAAATTACATCTCAGCAGCTTTCTGCTTGTCTGTTTTCAGTGACTTTATACTCAGAAAGGATCACTGATTAGATTAAGGAAGAGTTCCACTTCCTTTGATGTGGGATTCGGATAGGACTTCAAAGTGCTGACAATTCTTTGTCTTGCTTCTCAGACTTATATAATGGAACATCCATCTTGCAAAGTATCTCTCTGGCAAAATCACCAGGTTTAATGTAATAGGCTGCTTGATTGGGACTGGGAGCCTTTATTTTTCATCTTGTATTAATATGTCAATTCCAAGCACTCTGGGAAAAGGGGACAGGACTCAGGAAGGAAAATCTGAGCATGTGCTCAGACATAGCTTTCAGAAAAATCAATGACAAATGTTCCAATACCTCGTATTTTTAGATTATAAAACTTAACTTTATTGATTAATATAGTAAAAGACTTACAAGACAAGAAAGCAGAAAAATAAACGAGCTCATGTGATGAATCCAGATTATGTATTACGAGGTGCTTTGCTGCACCCTGGTGGTTGAGTGTCTGCATAACACAGACCTGGCTCAGTGGCTTTTCCAACTAGTTTTCAGAAAATATCAGGAAAAAATTCTTCCACAGAGCAATTTTGATGTGGAATTAGCTGATACATTCTATGATAAACTTTGGCATAAAACTGTATTTTGGAATTGATAATCAATTAAAATTCTTCTCAAAGTCTATCAAAATTTTAATAAAATTATTCATAAGTGCATGCATGCTAGGTTGCTTCTGTCACGTCCGACTCTGTGACTGTATGGACTATAACCCACCAGGCTCCTCTGTCCATGGGATTCTCCAGGCAAGAAAATTGGAGGGGGTTGCCATGCCCACCTCCAGGGGATCTTCCCCACCCAGGGATCGAAGCCTTATATCTCTTGCATTGCAGGAAGGTTTTTTTTTTTTTTTTTTTTAAACCACTAGCACCACCTGGGAAGTAACTTTAATACTGAAAGAAAATGAAATGTGCTTTGCTTTAGGTAAACATCTGTTGTAGAACTATTTTGTCGTTCAGATGGGAAAATACTCTACATTGCCCTGTTTGTGTAAAATAGACCTACTCCACATGTTTCCATTTGGCCATAATAGGTGTTTTCATGCAATTTAAAATGATAATAAATATCACTTCTTTCCCCAGAATATTTGGAGATTTTAGATATTTTCTTTTCTTCTTTAATTTATATATTTTGAGTATCTTCCTGACATGGGACTATGTTTGGGGGAATTTTATACTCAGATGTTGTTCTTTTTTTCTAATTCCTTGAAATTTCAGTGAGATGAAATCAAAAGTGCTTACGCTTAACAACATACCAGGCTGAGTTACGGGTGTGTAAGAGCTGAATGGGGTTAGAAGTGCTTTGGTTTTTAGTTCTCCTCCTCTGCCTGCCTGCTGATGCTGTGTTGTCCCTACCACGTAGACCAGATAACCAGGGAGAGAGGGTGAGGGAGAATGTGGTTCAAATACCCTTTGGAGTCATCATGACTTGAGGGTTCGAGATCAATAATGAAATCGATAGCTTTGAAAGGACATTAATGTGTAAGTTGTAATATACATCATCTGTGCTGCGCTTGATTTGGGGAATTTTTTTTACATAATAAATTTACAGATGATCTTTAAATCTTGCCCCTTGATTCAACGAGATTTGACAAGCATAAAATCCTAACAACAACCTCTAGAGTTTGTTGAGAACCAACTACGTTCTGAGGCACTGTCGAGGCCTCCCCTGTATTGTGTTCCCTCAAATCAAAAATAAAGATGATATAAACCATCATTTTATGTATCACCAAGAAAGAAACAAATGTGCAATTAAAGCGTTACTAAATGCATTATCATCACATAGAGTTTTTGCTGTGTAAATGTTGAAAGAGTTGTTATGAACTTAGCTGAGTGTTGAGTCATTTCATTATGTACTGCTCTTGTGTACATCTAAGGAGGAAAACACAAGCAAATTCAGCGGGCTAAGGAGTTCCTCAAAGTTTTATTTTCTTTGCTTTTTGCATTCAGAGTTCATTTTTACTGAGTCACCTTTTACTCTGAGTTATTGAGGTTCTTGCTTCCGTATCTTATACTGTCTTCAGTACTTTTGAGCATGTGGATGACTCAGCATTTCTTTGGAGCGGCTTCCTTATGACCCCTGAAATTTCCTTCCATGATGCTGACACCTATTCAGTGAGGTTTGGCGTGTTGCTTTCTTAAGTGTTGGCAGAAGGCGATCAGAGAACAGCTGGGACCCACACTCTTTTCTCAGGTGGTTCCGAGACGGTCTTTTAACTGGAGATGAGTTGCCAGTTATGCCACGAGGGTTAGCAGCAAACCTGTGCGTGGACGGGCAATGCCAGCTGGATTGTGGCTGCTCCCTCCCCGGTGGTGACCTGAGATACCGTAGATCGTGAGGTGCGTTTCCATTCTGAGATGCTCAGATGTGGGGAAATCTTGCTTTTCCAAATCAGTAACATATGGTTTGGTACCCTTTGGTCCTTATTATACCCCTATAAGGTAGGGATTGTTTTCTCTGACTTAATGATCAATACGTGAAGCTAGGGCCCTGAAGGAAGATTTAAGAACACATAAAATAGACTTTATAAGAAGGATAGTTGCCTTGAAGTAACTGGAAGAAATGAAAAGTGGTTGGATCAGTTCACCCCATTTGATGTCAGGCATCCTATTTACAAAGAGACATGCTTATTGTAAGTGACATATTCAGAGGGCCCAGAAAATTGTCACACCATACTGCAGAATTTGAAAAATCTCTGATAAAAAATAAGCAGCCTTTGATTGTGATTCTGAAAAGCAAATAAAGAGGTGTTTCATAAGATTTTTCCACAGAATCCTGAAATAAAATCATCAAAGTTGCCATGATTGCTTCTGGATCATGTTCAGTTCATAACAGAACTCTTCACAATAGCCAAGACATGGATACAACCTAAATGTCCATTGACAGATGAATGGATAAAGAAGATGTAGTACATATGCACAGTGGAATATTAGTCAGCCTTAAGAATGAAACAATTTGTAGCAACATGAATAGACCTAGAGATTGTCCTACTAAGTGAGGTAAGAGAAGGACAGACTCAGAAAAAGAAAGACAAATATCATGTTATCACTTACATGTGGAATCTAAAATGCAACACAAAGGAACTTATCTATGAAACAAAAACAGACACACAGACATAGAGAACAACTAATGGTTACCAAGGGGGTGGTGGAGTAGGGATGGGTCGAGAGTTTGGGTTTAGCAGATGCAAGCTATTATATACAGAATGGATAAACAACAAGGTCCTGCCACATAGCATAGGGAAATACATTCATTATCCTATGATAAATCAAAACAGAAAAAAATATATTTACACATCTGTGTATATATACTAATATATAATATATGTACATAAATGAATCCCTTTGCTGCACAGCAGGTGTTAACACAACAATGCAAATCAACTATAGTACAACAAAATTTAAAAAGGAAGTGGTTCATAGCAGGACTTGGTGCCTTAGGAAACCATCCCATTGAAATAAGAATGCCTCAACACATTTCCTGATGTGGGTCCGAGGCACTGCTTGGGGAGCGCTAGATGCTAACAAGCCATCAACCTGTAGCCTCGAAGGCTTCCCTCTATGAGGAAACTGCGTTATTACTCCACAAAGTGGTTGTTTCATGTGGGCACACTCCATGCAGCTCAGCCCTTGCTTCTCATTGTGAAGACGTCGTATAGAAGCAATGTGTCTTTATTCCCTGGGGGACGCTTGGCAGTGTTTGTGGACACTTTTGATTTTCGCAGTGGTGGTGGTGCTGGTGTTCTGTTGGCCGCTAGTGGACAGAGAACAAGGATGCTGCCGACTGCCCCCCTGTAGCCAAGCAGGACCCTATGGGGCCTTCCGAGGACAGACCCCTCCCCCATGACCCTGCTCGCCCCTTATTTCAGAAAAGCTGTAGTCTCCCAGGCCTGCTCTAAGTCACAAAAGCCTGGCTTAAGAATGAATGATGGAAAGGGTGTGAACATTAGTTACAAAAACAACACTTGAGACAAGAGAACTGGTAAGAATATAAACAGCAAGTCAGCCAAACGGCAGTCACAGAAGCTTTAGCTCCCTCTGAAAGTACCGAGAATCAGATGCACATTTCCTGAGTTGCTTTATAAATCCTAAAACCCTCATCAAATGGAAGAAATTAATTAACTGATGAGCATGAACACGTAGCCTTCAGGCCTACTGGAGCCTGAGGGTCAATAATGTTAACTCCTGTGAGATGGCCCTGAGACCTCACCGTCGATCATTCAGAGAATTGTGCCTGAGCTGATCAGATACTCTGGAATGCCCTCTCCCGCACCTGACCTTTAAAAACACTTTCCTGAAACGCACCGGGGAGTTCAGGTCGTTGGAGCGTGAACTGCTGGTTCTCCTTGATGGGCCCTGTGCCAAACCTTTCTCTGCTTATTGTGGGTTGGGTGTATGAACTTGGGTTGGACAACACTCTATGTCACAAAACAGGCTCACAACACAGAAACGTCAAGCAGCCAATGTAGATGGTGCTGAGGCTGAGGTTCCCTGGTCCAGCCCCTGATGGTCTCTTAGCCTCCCTTCTGGAAAGCCCACCTGACGCCTCTCCCATGGCTATTAGCACTGTCTGCACAGAGAAAACACAGCCTGAAGTCAGCTACTCTTCCTCACCTGTCTCCACCTTGTCCTTTAAGCTCCTTGACGACAGGACCGTGGTTTGGTTTGGTCAATTATTGTGTCCTCAGACACTGGCTGTCTTAGGTAAAATAAAGAATCCCAGGAAATGAAAAACCCAACCTCAGCCAGGTCAGGGGTAGAGCTAGAGGTCAGGATATGGACTGAAGGGAAAAAGCACAATCTGAAAGTTGAGAACTATGCTTTATTCGGGACCTTACTGAGGACTATAGGCTGGGTACAGCCTCTCAGAGCTCTGAGGGGTTGGTCCAAAGAGGTAAGAGAGGAGCCAAGGTATGCATGTTTTTTTTTTTTTTTTTGCTGGAAAAAAAAAAAAAAAGGTCCATATAGTCAAATATCAAAGATGACAATCATTCAAAAAACCAGGTATCTCAAGTCGATGATTTTAGTGCCTTGCTGTATATGGGAAGATGCAAGAATCTGGGCTTATTGAAATTATTCCTTAGATGTATGCCTTAATTATCTAGGGCTAGTATCCTCTTTTTCTCAAGTCAGCTCATGTACAAAACGAGAGGGTTCCTCCCTCAGATTTCAGCCACACTCTCCAGCTCCCAGCTCCCCATTGACTGGTTTTTCTATTCAGAAAGATGAGATTTTTCTCAGTTTTATTTTCCTGTGGGTTATGCAGTTATAAGTGACTGGGCCAACACTCAGGAGGGGCTGCAAAAGACAAGAGAAATGAAAAAAGTAACATAAATTTCTCCCATCCTCATTTCAGAATATTTTTTCCTGTATGTTTCTTAGCATCAGTCACTACACTACAAAAATACTCATGAGTGGATCACTTTCTTTTGCTGTGGTCTTCAGTGAATACAATAAACCCTCAAGGGAATTTAGGACAGCTTCCAAAGTTGCATGGCACACCAGCTCTCTATGCAGAACTGGGCAGCTGGCTATTCATGTAGAATCTACGGTCCCTGATAGGATGTCAGCTTTATGCCTGTCCTATCATGGATGTGTCCCTTCCAGGCGGTGTGTGGTTAAGTGGGCGCAGGGTGGGTATTGTGTGTTAGCCACTTGTTCATGTCTAACTCTTTGCGACTCTATGGACTGTAGCCCCCAAATTCCCTCTGTCCATGGAACTCTCCAGGCAAGAATACTGGAGTGAGTAGCCATTCCTTTCTCCAGGGGATCTTTCCGATCCAGGGACCAAACCCAGTCTCCTGCATAGCAGGCAGATTCTTTACCATCTGAGCTACCAGTAAGGGCAGGGTGGGTATTAGGTAAATATTTTTTGAATGTTGAAGTGATGAATTTCAGTTCCATAACCATTTAAAGTTTGACTACAGAAAATTATTATTGTTGTTGTACAGTTGCTAAGTTGTATCAGACTCTTTGCAACCCCATGGACTGTAGCCCTCCAGGCTCCTCTGTCCTACACTATGTCCCAGAGTTTGCTCAAGTGATGCTATCTAACCATCTCAGCCTCTGCTGCCCACTTCTTTTTTTGTCTTTGATCTTTTGCAGCATCAGGGTTTTTTTCCAATGAGTTGGCTCTTTGCATCTGGTGGCCAAAGTATTGGAACTTCAGCTTCAGTATCAGTCCTTCCAAGGAACATTCAGGGTTGATTTCCTTTAGGAATGACTGGCTTGATCTCCTTGGAGTCCAAGGTACACTCTAGAGTTTCTCCAGCACCACAATTCAAAAGCATCAGTTCTTCGGTGTTCAGTTGATGTGATGGTCCAACTCTTACATTGGGACCTGACCACTAGAAAATCCATAGTTTTGACTATAGAGACTTTTATGGGCCAAGTGGTGTCTCTGCTTTTTAATATGCTATCTAGATTTGTCATAGCTTTCCTTCCAGGGAGCAAGCATCTTTTAATTTCCTGGCTGCAGTTACTGTCCCTAGTGATTTTGGAGCCCAAGGAAATAAAATCTGTCACTGCTTCCGCTTTGTTCCCTTCTATTTGCCATAAAGTGATGGGACCAGATGCCATGATCTTACTTTTTTATGTTGAGTTTCAAGTCAGTTTCTTCACTCTCCTCTTTTACCCTCATCAAGAGACTCTTTAGTTCCTCTTCACTTTGCCATAGAGGGGTATTATCTGTATATCTGAGGTTGTTGATATTTCTCCTGGCAAGCTTGATTCCGGTTTGTGATTTATCCAGCCTGGCATATTGCGTGATGTACTCTGCATATAAGTTAAACAATCAGGGTGAGAATATACAATCTTGACGTACTCCTTTCCCAACTTGGAACCAGTCAGTTGTTCCATGTCCAATTCTCACTGTTGCTTCTTGATCTGCATACAGGTTTCTCAGGAGACAAGTAAGGTGTTCTGCTATTCCCATCTCTTTAAGAATTTTCCACAGTTTGTTACGATCCACACAGTCAAAGACTTTAGGGTAGTCAATGAAGCAGAAGTAGATGTTTTTCTGGAATTCCCTTGTTTTCTATATGATCCAACAAATGTTGGCAACTTGATCTCTGCTTCCTCTGCCTTTTCCAAAGCAAGCTTGTATATCTGGACGTTTTTAAAGCCTAGCTTGCAGCATTTTGATCATTACCTTGCTAGCATGTGAAATGAGTACAATTGTGCAGTAGTTTGAGCATACTTTGTCAACGCCTTTCTTTGGGATTGGAACGAAAACTGACCTTTTCCAGTTCTATAGCCACTGCTGAGCTTTCCAAATTTTCTAGCATATTGGGTGCAGCACTTTCACAGCATCATCTTTTAGGATTTGAAATAGCTCAACTGGAATTCCATCACCTCTATTAACTTTGTTTGTTGTAATGCTTCCTAACATCCTCTTGACTTCACACTCTAGGATGTCTCGCTCTAGGTGAGTGACCACACCTTTGTGATTATGTCAATCATTAAGACCGTTTTAGTACAGTTCTTCTGTGTATTCTTGCCACCTCTTCTTAATCACTTCTGCTTCTGTTAGATCCTTACCACTTCTGTCCTTTTTAATGCCCATCCTTGCATGAAATCTTTCCTTGATATCTCTAGTCTTTCCCATTCTATTGTTTTCCTCTATTTCTTTGCATTGTTCATTTAAGAAGTACTTCTTATCTCTCCTTGCTATTCTCTGGAACTCTGCATTCAGTTGAGTATATCTTTCCCTTTCTGCCTTGAGTTTCACTTCTCTTCTTTTCTCAGCTATTTGTAAAGCTTTGTAGACAACCAATTTGCCTTCTTGCATTTCTTTTTCTTTGGGATGGTTTTGGTCACTGCCTTCTGTAAAATGTTAAGAACCTCCATCTATAGTTCTTCAGACACTCTAGCTACTAGATCTAATCCCTTGAATCTATTCATCACCTCCACTATATAATCATAAGGGATTTGATTTAGATCATACCTGAATAGCCTAGTCTAGTGGTTTTCCTTACTTCCTTCAATTTAAGCCTGAATTTTGTAGTGTGGAGCTGATGATCTGAGCCACAGTCAGCTCCAGGTCTTGTTTTTGTTGACTATATAGAGCTTCTCCATCTTCAGTTTGAAAGAGTATCATCAGTCTGGTTTCGGTATTGACTGTCTTCATGGATTACAGCCTTGTTGTGGCAAAGGGGCTTGCATAACTCCATAAAGCTATGAGCTATGCCATGCAGGGCCACCCAAGACAGACAGGTCACAGTGAAGAGTTCTGACAAAACGTGATCCATTGGAGAAGGGTATGGCAAACTACCCCAGTATTTTTGCTGCAGGAACCCCATGAACAGTACTAGAAAGCAAAAAGATATGAACACCAGCAAATGAGCTCCTCAGGTTGGAAGGGATTCAGTATACTATTGGAGAAAAGTAGAGAACAATTACTAATAGCTCCAGAAAGAATGAAGCAGCTGAGCCAAAGCAGAAATTATGCTTGGTTGTGGATGTGTCTGGTGGTGAAAGTAAAGTGCTCCTGTAAAGAACAATATTGCATAAGAACCTGGAATGTTAGGTCCATGAATCAGGGTAAACTGGATGTAGTCAAGCAGGAGATGGCAAGAACGAACACTGACATCTTAGGAATCAGTGAACTAAAATGGACTGGAATGGGCAAATTTAATTCAGATGACCATTATGTCTACTACTGTGGGCAAGGATCCCTTAGAAGAAATGGAGTAGCCATCACAGTCAACAAGAGTCCAAAATACAGTACTTGGGTGCAATCTCAAAAACAACAGAATTATCTTTGTTTCCAAGGCAAACCATTCAACATTACAGTAAACCAAGACTCCCCCTCAACCACTGATGCTAAGAAGCTGATTAACCAGTTCTATGAAGACCTACAAGACCTTCTAGAAATAATACCAAAAAAAGATGTCCTTTTCATCATAAGGGATTGGAATGCAAAAGTTGAAAGTCAAGAGATACCTGGAGTAATAGGTAAGTTCGGCCTTGGAGTACAAAATGAAGCAGGACAAAGGTTAGCAGAGTTTTGTCAAGAGAACACACTACTCATAGCAAATACTGTTTTCCAACAACACAAGAGACAACTCTACACATGGACATCACCAAACGGTCAATACTGAAACCAGATTATTATTATTGCTGTTATGTACTCTGCTTTGATGCAGTCTATTTATTATGAAAGATTGTCTAACATATGTTTCATGGCCAATCTCAGACTGTGTCATTCTTTTTTAAAAATTTTTTTATTTTATGTTGGAGATGGTTGATTTATAATGTTGCATTAGTTTCAGGTATACAATTCAGTGATTCAGATACACACACACATTTATATATATATATATATGCATATATATATCTAGAGAGAGAGAGCTATTCTTTTTCAGATTCTTTTCCCATATAGGTTATTACAGAATATTGAGTATAGTTCCATGTGCTATACAATAGGTCCTTGTTTTATATATATTTTATAAATAGCAGTGTGTGTATATTAATCCCAAACTCCTAATTTATCTGTCCCTCATCCCAGCTTTCCATTTGTTTTCAATGTCTGTGAGCCTGTTTCTGACTATAGAAAATTATATTTCCAAGGTTTTAAAATGTATTAATTAATTAATATGATGTTAGGCAAGTATGTCTGTTGTCCAGACAGAAACTTGGACCCAGGTGGGCTCTGGCTGGATGTCCCAGGTGTGAGGACAAAGCAGGAATACCCCCACCTCCCCATCTGGCCCCATGCCAGCCTCTCTGGTCCAGAGTCCCAGGTTACCAGCTTGTAGAAAGTAAGCCCAACTGGTGGAAACTCTGAAGACAATTCTGGTCCATGTCCAGTCATGTTTACAACCTCTTCTTCTAGATGTTAATAGAGTATATCTGGGGAAGAGCTTTGAGATCTTAAAGCCCTTTGAGGAAGGTCCAGAAAACAAACTAAAAGGAAACATCAGCAGTGTTCTTGTTGGGCAGTGTTTCCCTGAAAGGTCTTTAGCTTCTTTTTTGTTCATCCATTCAGTACACATTGCTCAGTGTCTGTTTTGTGAGAGGCAGCATGTCGCACACGTGAGCGATAAAAACAAGCACTTCTTGAGAAAACTGTGGTCACTGCTCCGTGGCCAGCTGATGTTCTGCCAGCCGAGCTCTTATAGGCGCTAGGCCCTCACTCCATCTCCTCGGCCGCCCCTTCTCAGGACCCTCCCACCTGTCCGCATGCTCATTGCAGGCAGTCTTATCCCTGCTAGGCTGGGGGTGGGCCAGGGGCTCCTGGGCACCCGTCCAGCCCCCCAGTTCAGAGTGGAGCAGAAGTGCATCCAGGACTTGGCCGGCCAGTCCGACTTCCGCTCTTGATGATTCTGAACTGGGACCAAGTTCTGAATTGGTGAGGCTTCCATGCCTATGTGTCCTCAGATGGGGAACTGCCATTTTGAGCAGACTTTGAGGGCTGGTGGCTGAATACTAAAAGAAGTGTCTTGTCTACATGGCAGAAAGAAAGAAAGAAGGAAGAGAGGATCTGAGGAAAGAGTCCAAGTTGGTCCCGAGAGATGGAGAGTCCCAGTTGGTTTCTAATGTTACCCCAGGCCAATCCCCGATTCCAGAAGATGTCTAATTCCTTATGACAAAATGCCTGTTAGTGCCAACTCAAGTGGATTTCTGGGTTGTTTTAACAATGAAATGCTTCTTGATTAGAATAAAAAAAAAAAAAAACCCCAAAATGAAATACAAGCTAAATAGAAATATGAACAATGTAAAATATGATGGGTTAATCCAGAAGACGGCATATTACTTTTACACTTCAGGTAAATGACCACTACGATCCCCCTCTCCATATTTCTAAATATGGAAGTTAAAAGATTGTGGCCTGGACTTCCCTGGTGGCTCAGTAGTAAAGAATCTGCCTGCCAATGCAGGGGACACGGGTTCCATCCCTGGTCCAGGAAGATTTCATAAGACTCAGAGCAACTAAGCCTGTGCGCCACAGCTACTGAAACACGTGCAGCTAGAGTCTGATCTGTGCACGAGAAGCCGCCGCGGTGAGAGCCTCGCGTTCCGCAACTAGAGAGGAGCCCCACTCACCACAACCAAAGGAGGCCTGTGCAGCCGAAACAAGTTAAAAAAAACCGTGTCCTGAAATTTTCAGTTATTTTATATCTGATTGATGATTGAACATTTTAATCCTATAGGAATATCTTTTGGCACTTTGAGGATAACCCTTAGCATCTCCAATTTCTTTGGTCAAAAACCATTTGCTGGCAAGAATGCAACTTGAGATAATTATGGCTTTAGGCACTGAGTTTGTTTGCTGAAGGTTATTTTGATTTATGATGACTCAGCTGCTCAGTCTACGCAGTTAACTTTGGTGGGGGACAGGTCTTCATGGATTACCAAGTTCTGTCTTCAAAAAGCATGAAATTCAAGGCACTATATTTCCTTTCCTCAATCCATTTTACTCTTTCTGGGTATTTAATATTAAGGTTCTCAACAGGAAAGTTCCTGTCTACTAAAAGGGTAATTATCAAGGCAATGGATTATTGTTGAAAGCTTGTTTTTTTAGTGCTCTAGCCAAGGATTAGAAATATAGTTTTTTAAATTTCTTCGGACTAGATTCCTTGATTTTTTTTCTCTGCTGCAGGGCACTTTTTTCTCCTGCAGGAGCACTATAAATGAAAACTCTTACTTGCCCTTCCTCTCTTAGTGACAGAGGCATGGGTGTGTGTGTTGGTCACTCAGTCATGTCTGACTGCGACCCCAGGGACTCTAGCTCTTCGGGATCCTCTGTCCCTGGGATTCTCCAGGCAAGAATACTGAAGGGGGTTGCCATTCTCTTCTCCAGGGGATCTTCCTGATCCAGGGACTGAAACTGGGTCTCCCTCATTGCAGGCAGATTCTTTACATCTGTGCCACCAGGGAAGCCCTGAGGCATGGGTCACATCTTTGTAATCTGACCTAACCAGTCTAAACTTTTATTTATTTTTGGCTGTGCTTGGTCTTCGAAAGTCCGTGTGGGCTTTTCTCTAGTTGTGGTGAGTGGGGGCTACTCTCTAGTTGTGGCGTGTGGGCTTCTCATTGCAGTGGCTTCTCTTGTGGAGTGTGGGCTCTGGGGCCCATGGGCTTCAGTACCTTTGGTGTGTGGGCTCAGCAGTTGAGGCTCCCGGGTTCTAGACCACAGGCTCAGTAGTCGTGGCACATGGACTTAGCTGCTCCACAGCATGTGGGATCTTCCTGGATCAGGGATCAAACCTGGCATGGGATTTCTAGCTCCTTAGGTGGTTCACAGGGGAATCCCAGGCCTTGTAGGGCATATTTGTACTCAACATGCTGCTGAGCCTGGAGCTGCCTGGGTGATATTTCAGTCCAGGGATGGGACCAAGTGCATGGGCCAGAAGGAGGCCCTGCAGGGCCATCACCCCTCAGCTTGGTGTATCCAGGGCATCTGAGTTGTCCAAGGTTGTATATAGGGTATAATTCAAATAGTGCTAAAAAGAAGTAGGCGGTAGATAAAGGAAACAGTCCTACTCATTTTACACCCAAAGGCTTGGGCTAAATTGTTGAAATATAAATCAAAGTGTTGAAAAGTAAATGGTGCTGGATAAAAACACACTTAGTGCTCGAATCTGCCCGGAGTTGACTCAGTCAGTCAGAGAGAAGACGGAGGGTAGACGTGAGCCACAGGAAAATGTGTTTTCACCAAAAGGCCCCTGGGCCTCCTCTGACTGTTTCTGTCTCCTTGGAAAGTTTTAGATGCCATTATGTTACCATAACATTTTTCCAAAACTCTCCTCCTGGAGTTGATTTGTCTAAAGACACACTGGTTCCTTTAAAATCAAAACTAACCTGTCAAAAAACATCCTAATGGCATGTTTTGGAGGCAAGATTGGTGACCTCAGTGGCCCTGGAAGATGCAGGATCAGGCCTGTGTACGCTCTCAGTCCAGGGAAATTTGTTCCTTTTATCGAGGTGCCGTGGGGAGAGTGTTGGGTTCAACATCACAACATTCAGAACCCAACTCTACTTTTTATTTTCAGGGTGATCTTGGGAAAGTTGCTTCATCTTTCAGAGCCTTTGTTTCTTCATCTGTCCAAAGGATGACCGATTGGGCTGTGAAGATTAAACTGGGTCAAATATAAGTGTTTGGCATATGACAGACTTTCCACAAATGAGTGCTTATTGTTATCATAGGATTGCAAAAGACCCCCAACTGCACAGCAGCACCAGTCATGGGCTTCAGTTCATGTGCTTGGGCTTGTTCGGGCTTTTCTTCCTCTCTCTGCTCCCAACTCAAGTGCTATCAGCCTCAGCTCAGGCATTTTGTCTCCCCTGTTACTTTAAAAGGTGCTTAAAGGAAGAGTCTCTTTTCTGTTCACTGTGCACCCCGCAGAAGGGCCAGCCCAGTGACTTATACAGGGAGACAACTAATGCTTGTTAACTTGAAAGATTCTTTAAGAATACTAATGTTTTGGGACGTCCCTGCTGGTCCAGTGGTTAAGACGCCAGGCTTCCATTGTAGGGGGCCGAGGTTAATCTCTGGTCAGGAACTAAGATCCCATGTGTCATGTGGTGTGGCCAAAAAAACGAAAAACAAAACCTAAGTGCTTTATTAGAAAAATATATAGTATGAATATACTTTAGCACACTTTAGTGTGCTTTGGCAACCCCTATTAGTTTATGATTGTTGTTCATTGTTGTTCAGTCACCAAGTTGTGTAAACTCTTTGTGACCCCATGGACTGCAGCACACAAGGCCTCCCTGTCCTTTACCATCCCCAGGAGCTTGCTCAAACTCATGTCCATCAAATCGGTGATGCCATCCAACCATCTCATCCTCTATCATCCCCTTCCCCTCCTGCCTTCAATCTTTCCCAGCACCAGGGTCTTTTCCAATGAGTCAGTTCTTCGCATCAGGTGGCCAAAGTATTGGAGTTTCAGCTTCAACATCAGTCCTTCCAATGAATATTCAGGACTGATTTCCTTTAGGATGGACTGATTGGATCTCCTTGCAGTCCAAGGGACTCTCAAGAGTCTTCTCCAACACTACAGTTCAAAAGCATCAATTTTTTGATGCTGAACTTTCTTTATAGTCCAACTCTCACATCCATACATGACCACCAGAGAAACCTTAACTTTGACTAGATGAACATTTGTTGGCAAAGTAATGTCTCTGCCTTTTAATATGCTGTCTAGGTTGGTCATAACTTTTCTTCCAGGGAGCAAGCATCTTTTAATTTCACATTCTATGGGTCACAGTGTGAAAGCCACCGACCTAAGGGCTTGGATGCCAGGAAGTGAGGATCACTGAAGCCAGCTGGGAGGTGGGCGTCAGATGCTGGCAGAAGAATTAGGTAGATCCCAGTCCATACACTTCTAGCAGGATGGTGGGCTCCTCTATGCTTGATTCCACTTGGAGGACTAGTGGGTTGTACAACTACAGAGACTTAGTTGGCATCTGAGTTTGTGTATCCTCTTGAACTGTGTAGAAAAGCAGCCCATGCAGAGCCCTTGAAATACCAGTTTTGGAGGGGTTTCTGGACTGGAAGAAAGAGGCTAGAAATTTAAAAAGCAAAGGACGACATTAAAAATAACCTTCAGTGGAACAAGCTTCCTAAAGGAGGCATTTTTTTTTGTTCTTGGCTGTATCCCAAGAGTCAGAACAGTACCTGGCATCTGGTGATATTCAAAAAATATATGTGGGATAAATGAATGGGTTTGAAATTTGCTTAACTAGTAATCTCTAGTACAACTTACTATAAACAAACTATAGGATTCTTAGTCTGTTATGTAAATATATATATGATAACACATTGTTAATCATTAATGTTAAGAAAAGTTTGTTTTGTAGTTAGATGAATATTACTTAACATTTTACTTAAGTATCTGAAGAATTTAGTTTTATGAACATTTTTACATGGCATTTTCTCATGAAACATTCCTTTTTCTTATTTGTATAGCACAGCCAAGAAAGAAAATAGAAAAATTGTAATTGGAATTAGTTGGAAACACTAGTTCTGGAAACAGTTTCATATTTTCATTACAATGGTAAGTTTTAAGAAACTATCACTATTATGGTGGTGCAGGTGGTAAGGAGTTCATCTGCGATGCAGGAGACCCGGGTTCAATCTCTGGGTCAGGAAGATCCCTTGGAGAAGGGAATGGCAACCCACCCCAGTGTTCCTGCCTGGAGAATTCCATGAACAGAGGAACCTCGCAGGCTATATAGTCCATGCGGTCACAAAGAGTCAGACATGACTGAGTGACTAATGCACACATCACTATTATATGATGGCTGGTACAATGTGCATTGATGAAATACACAATAAACACATTGAACTCAGTTTGCTCCATGCCAATGAGTACAGGAAAAATAATTTTTTATGTCTATAATATTGAGTAATGTATTTTGCTTCAAACATTTGAGCCACAAAATTAAAATGTAGGAGAACTTTGACAGCAAATTTGGACTCTGAAATTGGAGTTACTCATCATTATGAAAACTGGCTGAAATCAACAGTCCAATATGAGTGTCTCTCAACTTCCCATTGGATTAGGATCGGTTATTGTTGTGAACTTGACTTTGCTCCTGATTCAGAGAGAAGCACCTGAGGTGGGCCAAGCCACCTTACCTCCATCCCAGCAAAGGAATAAAGAGTCGCAGGCAAAAGCAGGTGAACAAAAAGAGAAAGAACAGAATGCAGTCAAAGATAGAGTTAAACATCAGCATTTAAATTGTGATGGAAGTTGACGGTTATTGCTTCCATATATGCATGAAAAGTACAAGTTTTTAAAGCTTGGCATTAATTGTAATCAGGGGTTCTGGAGGTTATTAGCATGATAGACTAAGAAAGCACTTGATTCTTGCCTGGCACCAGTGACCCTCCACTCCTCAAGACAGCAAGCATTATAGAACTCCCAGAATTGTAGATCTCAAAGGTCAGATACAGACATTTAGTGACTTTAAAATCACTAAGGTTTAGTTAACTAAAGTGCCTTCCCTGTCTCTCTGGGTGGCCCTGATGATGATTACTTTCAAAGGAAATCCTTCCTTTCAGCCTTGGAGATGCTCCCTAGGTGGGTCTACAGAAGGGCAAACGTCACTTTCCTGTTGTCTTGAGAAGCCATCCCAGGCACTGTCCCTGGAGAGGCAAGGGAGTCCCTCCTTTAGCAATTTTCCACCTTTAAACTTCACTTGAGTTGCCAGCTCTAGGCAGTCAGCAGTGGGTCCCACAGTCCCAGGCTTCAGGAGAACCGCTTTCCTGCTGAGGAACTGACTGGGATCTCGGGAAGGTTATAATTGGAAACATTCTCCAGGATTCCTGGTTCACATGTACAAAGAGTTGGAAATAGTAATCCCAGGGGTGCAGACCTCTCAGTGTGGTGTGTTGGCAAAATTATGCCAGTGGAAGAAAGGAGACTCAGATCACTGTTCCACTGCTCTCATTAACTTGCAGGAGATTTGACTTTACAAAGTATCATTTTTTTAATTTTTAAAAATTTATTTATTTATTTCTATTCTTCTAAAAAATTTTATATTGCAGTATAGTTGATTTACAATATTGTCTTAGTTTCAGGTTTGCAACAAAGTGATACGATTATGCATATATCTATTCTGTATCAAATTATTTTCCTGTTTAGGTTATTACAGGGTATTGAGTGTAGTTCCTTGTGCTATACAGTAGGTCCTTCTTGATTATCTATTTTAAATATGTGTGTGTGCTAAGTTGCTTCAGTTGTGTTTGATTCTGCAACCCTATGGACTGTAGCCCTTCAAGCTCCTCTGTCCATAGGATTCTACAGGAGTGGGTTGCTATGGCCTTCTCCAGGGGATCTTACCAACCCAGGGATCGAACCCATGTCTCTTATGTCTCCTGCATTGGCAGGCAGGTTCTTTTACCCCTAGTTTATATATAGTAGTGTATATATGTTGATCCCAAACTCCTAATTTATCCCTCCCTCCCCCTACTTTCTCCTTTGGTAACCATAGCATTTTCTATGTCTGTGAGTCTCTCTGTTTTGTAAATAAGCTCATTTGTATCTTTTTTTAGATTCCGCATATAAGTGATATCACATGATATTTGTCTGACTCATGCAAAGTTCCTGTGTCTCCATTTCTTGTTTCACGAAAAGGAGACAGCAATGTTACTTTTCAGTTTCTATTTTCTACCTACAGTATTTACTGCCAAGCCACACTGAAGTGTTTTCCCATCTGTAAAATGGTACATATGCTGGATGGTAAAAATCTTATTGTTGCTCTTGTTGTGTAGTTGCTAAGTAAATTCTTATACATGTGAAATATTTTATAGAGGGAAACACAAGGTGTGTGCACTGATTTTATCTTGTCAGTGTGGTATCCAAGTGGTCAGCTCACCAGTGAGTTAGCCTAACCCTCTCCTCCCAGGATTCCTCTGCTTGCTCCCATGGAGCAGCTGACTGCAGGGTGCATGGCTGGGTTTCATCCTCCTGTCAATGGGATTAATAATACAGATGTAAGGATAAGTTAAAGTAAAATAACCAACACTGAGGTGGTCTAGATGGAGCTCAATTCTGGCAGAAGGAAGGGGGAACAAGAAAGTTACACTAGACAAAAAAAAATGGGTTATGGCAAGGCTTCTTTCCTTCAGGGGATGATGGCAGAGTCTATTGGAGGGTTACCTCACTGGAGCTGATGGAGCGATTTCCGACTGACTGGTTTAAGATCCCACTTCTGGGAGAGCCAAAACTGTAATTAAGTCTCAGTTTGTTGGCCTTGGGCTTAGCGTGAGTGACTCCATTTTGGGCCCGTTGCCTTATTTTTAACAGAACCCTTCCATCCTCCAGCCTTGCAGGGTAGAAGAAAGGGCTGGGAGATCTTGGAATATCTCAGACCTTCAGTCAGTGGTTGTAGCTGTTACTGCTATTGTTAGTTTTAATTTCAAAAGTTTTACTCAAAAATGTGTGAACTATATAGCACATTACATATTACATTGGTTTGGGCAAAAAAAAGTCCACTCTGGTTTTTCCATAACATATTATGGGGAAACCCTAATGAAATGTTTGGCCAGTGCAATATTATACACACTCATTTAAGATAGAATTGGACAAAATACATGCTTAAAGTGCATGAAATGTGAGATAGTGTTATGTGCACTATCAAATTTTCATATAAATGTTAATGCTGTGCTATTTTTATTATTAATTCAGTAGAGCCCTGGAGAAACTCATTCTAAATAACAAAGAGATTTCACAGCCCAGGACATTTTGCAAACTGTGGATGTCCAGTACTGCCATGTCCACTCATGATTGTTCTTGGTGGGTCAAGAAAAACATCCAGCAATGTTTAACAAATGTTTGTTAAGCATGCTTGAGAGAGAAGATGAAATGAGACAAACCTCTTGAAAAAGCTCAGATCAAACTCAGCACAGATCCACAAAACAATTAAGGAAGCAGAGGAGGATGCCTGGAGACTTAAATATGGAAAAAGGCACAGAAATATACACACAGAAATATCCAAACAAAGCAACTGCTGAAATAATTGGATGAAAAATGATCTATACATTGTTTTGGACTAGACAGAACCAAATGACTGGTTTGACAGACTTCTTTCTCCCGCCTTGACCAGCATCCTGGCACAGAGCAGACACAGCGTCAGTCACAGGGAGATCACTTTACAGATGCTTTTGTTGCTTCTACTAACAATAATGGCAGTAACTTGAATCTTCAGAACTCCTTACAAAGTATCTTCACATGAGTGATCTCATTTGGTTTAGACTGATTTCAGTTTGTGTTTTTCAGTAATTCACAGTTACACAGCCTTGAGGGGGAAAATGGGCAAAGTCAATGTAAACAATCCCTGAGGCTTCTTCAGGGCTCTGGGGGAAAAATCTTTAATAGAATATTTTCCTCTTGTGTTTATCCTTCTGCTATTTTAATTTCTTAAAATCTCACAAAGTGAATAGTGTTCACATAGATTAATTTAAGAAAAGTGGAAAAAACTTTGTATCTTTCTGCATAACTAGAGAATCTGATGGCCTGGGTGGGAATTCAGCCTTTATCCCTTTCTGGATGTGGGCATTTGGGCGAGTTACTCAGCTTCACTGTGGCTCAGTGTTTTCATCTTAGAATAACATGAATTAAAATGAATTCATGGTAGGAGATTCCTTGGTGGCCCAATGGTTAGGACTTTAGTCTCACTGATGGGCTGAGGTCAGATCCCTGGTTAGGGAACTAAGATAGCGTGCTCTGTGTGACACAGCCAAGAAAGAGAGAATTCACATGTCTATGTTCCCGCTTTTTTTTGGATTTCCTTTCCATTTAGGAAAAACTGAGCTGTAAAGTATAAAGTTTATACTTTATATAGGTTTTATAAAGTTTATATATATAAAGTATAAAGTTCCCTGAGCTATAAATTAGGTTCTCTTTAGTTATCTATTTTACACAGTATCAGTAGTGTATATGCATCAATCCCAATCTCCTGACACATCCCACTCCCGCCACCCTTAGTGTCCGTATACTTTTCTCTGCACCCATGTCTCTATGTCTGTTTTGTAAAGACTATCTAAACCATTTTTCTAGATTCTACATATATGCATTAATATACAATAGTTGTTTTTCTCTTTCTGACTTACTTCACTTTGTATGATAGTCTCTCGGTCCATCCACATGTCTACAAATGTTCATTGCAGCACTGTTTACAGTAGCCAGGATGTGGAAGCAATCTAAGTGTCCATCAGCAAAGAAATGGATAAAGAAGATGTGATATATGTAGACAACAGAATATTACTCAGTCATAGAAAGGAACTAAATGGAGTCATTTGTAAAGAATCAGCCAGAGGGTGAGTCAGCCGGCAGAGGGAATGGAGAGCTTGCATTTCTAACATGTCCTCAGGTGGGACTGAAGCAGCTTTAGAGCTTATTATGTAACCCAAGTGCCCCTCAAAGGGCATAAGAGCATTTAATAGATGCTAGCTATCATCCCTGTTGTCCTCCTCATCGCCATCACGGTCGTCATCATCAAATAGACAATGGAAGGAATAACCAGGCAGCCCCCAAACTCTGTGGTTAAAATAAAATTGTTATTCTATTATTATGACTCCAGAATGGAGGCATCTTTCAGCATTCCTGAGCAATTTCGAACAGACTAGACCAGGTATCCTGGCAGACATCATTAAGGGCAGCTCACCTGGCTTATCCAAACAGCTGTGGAAATAAACTAAGATCAACGAAGTGAGAATAGCAAAGGTGATTTATTCTGATTTCACGGTAGCAAAGGAGTCAGCCTCCATCACCCATATTGTGGCAGAGACTCAAGGGCAGACAGAGGAGTGGGCGTGCTTCAGGGTGGGAAAAGGGGAAGGCTTCAGGTGTGTCCTGGCTGGAGGCTGGGGCAAGGGGAAGCTGTAGGCAGGCTTGCTAGACGCAGGGCATCCTGTGTGATTGGATAGGGTGTGTATTTGTCTTTCTTTGGTTGGTCCAGTATTGAAAGCTGTCAGTTCTTAAACAAGTCTGGGCCATTTGGGGCTGGTTGTTACCGAAGTTATTGTTTGGCTTCCTGCATTGTCCCTAGCGATAGCAGTCTGGGTTTTCCTGCAGATCTGACTCAGGGCAGCCTGGTTTCCTGGGCTGCTGAGGGTAGATAACATGTTTTGGCCTCCCAGGCAGGCTGTGGGTCAACATTCAAGTTCAGATTTGTCTAAGGGCTGGTTGTTTTCTGTTTTATCTTCAGGAGAAGATGCTGAGACACTTTGCAGGGAGAGGAAGTCCTGATCGCACTGACTTGTGATCCAACCCATGTGGGGCTTGTAATCTTTATCACAACTCTCAGACTGGCTGATTTCTGAGTCAGTTACTGGCAAGCCTGGTTGGCGCTACTCTGCACCAGGAAATGACCCACTCTTGGCACATCAGCAAATCACGGCCGAGCCTACGAAACCGAGGGATGGATTCCATCATTTACCAAATGGTAAGCTTCTTGCTGGCCCTGCAGCCAATCTTCCAAGGGCAGCAGCCCACCTTCATTGTAGTTTCTGTTTAACTCACAATTGTCTTGCTCTGCACAGCTTCCTGAAGCCACCGAACCAAGGTCTAGCAGTAATAAGGCCGACTGTAACTCAAAATTATTGTATTTTCCTTGAGTGTCAGGTTAATAGGTTAAAAAAATGTTTTACATATGGCATTTCACTTTGTCTCCTTAACACAGCAATACTGTACAGAGATCAACAGTTTTATCAGTCATTTCCTATGAGTGCGAGGGTGGGTTTCTCTGCATTAACCAACGATTCCAGGAACCGCAGCTGGGTTGTGGTCAATCCTGACCGAATCTACCTGGAGAGAGCATCATATCCAGAAGTGAAGGGCTTAGCCCTACAGGACTGCTTTGCCACTTGAAAGCCCAGGTTGTTACCTGTGCTTTTGATGCACCAACTACAGATGGTAGGTTCTCAGTCCCTCCTTGGAATTCAGATGCCCATTCAAAGTCCAGATTGTTACTTGTACTTCTGACTGACTGTAAATCAGAGGGTTCCATGACCCTCTCATGGGAGTGATTATTTTGCTAGAGCACTTCCCAGAACTCAGAGGGACATTTTACTTATTGGATTACTGGTTTATCGTAAAGTGTTATAACTCCAGATCAGTCAGATGGAAGAGACACACAAGACACAGTGTGGGGAAAGCAAGGGTGCAGAGACTGCATGTCCTCTCCAGGAACCCATGTGCCCACCAACCAGAAGCTCTCCAAGCCCCATCCTCCTGGGGTTTTATGGAGGCTTCATTGCATAGGCATGATTGATTAAATCACTGGCCATTGGTGAATGACCCAACATCCTGCCCCTTTCTCCTCCATGGAGGTCAGGGGAGGGGACTCTGAAGTGCCAGCCCTCTAATCACATTGTTGGTTCTTCTGGCAACCAGCCCCCATCCTTAATGCCTTCTCCAAGTCACCTCCTTCACATAACAAACATTTATGGCACTCTCATTTCAAGGATTTAGGAGCATTATGCAAGAAATATGGATGGGGACCAAAGATGCAGTTCTTGTCTTAATCACAGTGTCACAGGTGGGGGGTATATTTATTGTGCTGTCTTGGTGACCTGCTGATTGTGCCAATTGTCTTGCTCTTCTCACTGTGTGCGTTGTTCGCTGACCCCATGGTGGATAAGATGCAAGTGGGGAAGCTGGAAGAAAACGCAAGGAACCTGAGGAGCTGCAGGCACGTTTATTCTCTCCTGGCTGGCACAGAAGCCACAGCAGCAGACGTGCTGTATCCTCTCCTCTCGTGGCTGACCCAATGGACACAGCCGTTAAGCAGCAGCAAATGCCGCTGCTTTTTAGGTGGAGCTCATATACCCTCACCCCACACAGTAGCCTCTGACCAAGTGGGTAGCTCGTGACGCACATGTGCAGTGCTAAAAAGTGATCTCAGCTGTTACATAGTCATTATTTACAAAATGTGGGGCAAGAGAGTCTCTACACACCACCTTGGCTAATTTGCTCTGTCCCCACGCACGCTGTTCATACTATTCACGGGGTTCTGCCATTCCCTTCTCCAGTGGACCACGTTCTGTCAGAACTCTCCACCATGACCCGTCCATCTTGGGTGGCCCTACACGGCATGGCTCATAGTTTCATTGAGTTAGACAAGGCTATGATCCAAGTGATCAGTTTGGTTAGTTTTCTGTGATTGTGGTTTTCATTCTGTCTGCCCTCTGAGAGATAAGGATAAGAGGCTTATGGAAGCTTCCTGATGGGAGAGACTGGCTGAGGGGGACACTGGGTCTTGTTCTGATGGGCCGGGCCATGCTCAGTAAATCTTTAATCCAACTTGCTGTTGATGGGCAGAGCTCTGTTGCCTCCCTGTTGCTTGGCCTGAGACCCAACTATGGTGGAGGTGATGAAGATGATGGCGACCTCCTTCAAAAACACTCATGCATGCCCTGCTGCTCTCAGCACCCCTGACCCTGCAGCAGGCCGCCGCTGACCCACGCCCCTGCCGGAGACTCCTGGACACTCACAGGCAAGTCTGGGTCAGCCTCTTGTGGGGCCGCCGCTCCTTTCTCCTGGGTCCTGGTGTGTACAAGGTTTTGTTTATGCCCTCCCAGAGTCTGTCTCCCCAGTCCTGTGGAAGTTCTGTGATCAAATCCCACTGGCCTCCAAAGTCAAACTCCCTGGGGGTTCCCAGTCCCTTTGCCAGACCCCCAGGTTGGGAAACCTGTTGTGGGTCCTAGAACTTTCTTCACAGAGAATTTCTTTGATATAATGTTCTGCAGTTTGTGGGTCGCCTGCTCGGCAGCTCTATGGTAGGGATTAATGGCGACCTCCTCCAAGAGGGCTTAGGCCCCAGGCTGTGTGCCCCAGGTAGCTGCATCCACAGCCCCGCCCCTGTGGCAGGCCATTGCTGACCTGTACCTCTGCAGGAGACTCAAAGTCTGGCTCAGTCTCTGTGGGGTCCCTGGGTCCTGGTGTGGACAAGGTTTTGTTTGAATCCTCCAAGTATCTCTGGCAGGTATGGGGTTTGATTCTAAATGCAATTTTCCCCCTCCTACCATCCTGCTGAGGCTTCTCCTTTGCCCTTGGATGTGGGGTATCTTTTTTTGGTGGGATCCAACATTCTCCTGTTGATGGTTGTTCAGCAGTGTGTTGTGATTTTGGAGTTCACTCATGAGAAGATGATGCTGTTAAAGTGCTGCACTCAGTATGCCAGCAAATTTGGAGAACTCAACAGTGGCCACAGGAATGGAAAAGCTCAGTTTTCATTCCAATCTCAAAGAAGGGGAATGTCAAAGAATGCTCAAACTACCACACAATTGCACTCATCTCACACACTAGCAAAGTAATGCTCAAAATTCTCCAAGCCAGGCTTCAGAAATATGTGAACCATGAACTTCCAGATGTTCAAGCTGGATTTAGAAAAGGCAGAGGAAACAGAGATCAAATTGCCAACATCTGCTGGATTATCAAAAAAGCAAGAGAGTTCCAGAAAAACATCTACTTCCAATTTATTGACTACACCAAAACCTTTGACTGTGTAGATCACCACACACTGTGGAAAATTATTCAAGAGATAGGCATACCAGACAGCCTGACCTACCTCCTGAGAAATCTGTATGCAGGTCAGGAAGCAACAGTTAGAACTGGACATGGAACAACAGACTGGTTCCAAATTGGGAAAGGAGTACGTCAAAGCTGTAAATCTTCACCCTGCTTATTTTAACCTATATACATGATGTACTCATGCAAAATGCTGAATTGGATGAAGCACAAGCTGGAATCAAGATTGCTGGGAGAAATATCAATAACCTCAGATATGCAGATGATATCACTCTTATGGAAGAAAGTGAAGAGGAACTAAACAACTTCTTAATGAAAGTGAAAGAGGAGAGTGAAAAAGCTGGCTTAAAACTCAACATTCAAAAAACAAGCATCATGGCATCCAGTCTCATCACTTCATGGCAAATAGATGGGGAGACAATGGGAACAGTGAGAGACTTAATTTTCTTGGGCTCCAAAATCACTGCAGATGGGGACTGCAGCCATGAAATTAAAAGACGCTTGCTCCTTGGGAAAAAAGCTATGACCAAACTAGATAGTATATTAAAAACAGAGGCATTACTTTGCCGGCAAAAGTCTGTGTAGTCAAAGCTGTGGTTTTTCCATAATCAGGTATGGATGCGAGAGTTGGACTATAAAGAAAGCTGAGTGCTGAAGAATTGATGCTTTTGAACTGTGGTGTTGGAGAAAATTCTTGAGAGTCCCTTGGACTGCAAGGAGATCCAATCAGTCCATCCTAAAGGAAATCAGTCCTGAATACTCATTGGAAGGACTGATGCTGAAGCTGAAACTCCACTACTTTGGCCACCTGATGCGAAGAACTGACTCATTGGAAAAGACCCTGATGCTGGGAAAGATTGAAGGCAGGAGGAGAAGGGGATGACAGAGGATGGGATGGTTGGATGACATCACTGACTCGATGGACATGAGTTTGAGTAAGCTCCAGGAGTTGGTGATGGACAGGGAAACCTGGTGTGCTGCAGTCCATGGGTTTGCAGAGTCTGTTACAATGGAGAGACTGAACTGAACGGAACTACACATGCTAATGAGTTTCCAATTTAGCCAGGCTGAGATTATTTAAATTCTTAGAGTTTACAAATGATGGAAATGCTGCTGAGGCAATGGTGGCGGGACTTCGAGACCCATGTTCCAAGAGAGAAAAAGGATTAGAAAATGTGACTAATTCTGCAAACAACAGAGAAGATCCAAATTTGTTCGTGTTGAGAAAGGGTCACTCTCAGTAAGCCACTTCCTGTATATTCCCTCCTACTGCAGTCCTTTGAGGTCTGATGACTCTTTGCTGAAACTGGGCTCTTGGAGTATGGTGATGCTTCTCTGGCACTTTTGAAAAACGTTTGGAGCCAGAAATTGCAACCCACTCCAGTATTCTTGCCTGGAAAATTCCATGGACAGGAGGAGCCTGGTGGGCAGGCTACAGTCCATGGGGTCGCAAAGAGTTGGAGCAACTGAGCACGCATACACTGAGAAGCTAGCTCACAGCTGGGAATCGTGACAGTGAAGAATTTGTAACTGGAGTCTACATCTGAATGTTGTCGGGACTCATAGACATAAGTAGCTTCTCTTCTCCTGGGTTGTCTTTAGTTCCTTCATTTTAAATCTCTCTGTATTATTTGGCGCTGGGGACCACCCAGCCTTCTGGAAGCGCTCCACCGTTGGATTTCATGTTCTTGGCTGGTTGCCTTTTACTTGTTTTACTTTCCCTCTGCCCCTTTGTTCCCTAGCAGTGGGTGCACAGTAGGATCTGCTCCAAGTTCTCAATTCCATGTTACACTCACTAACTCCTTTTCCGTTTGCGTGACTGTAAATGAAGTCTTTATCGACATTTAGCTCCCACCCTGCCAACACTCCAAGCACAGGTGTCGCTCTCTCACCTTCACCCAGCACGTGGAGCCGAGAGGAAGGGAAGAGCCTGGAGACTCAGGAAGCAAGTCACTTGATTGATAGAGGAAGGTGCCTGACAAACTGCGAAGAGCAGGATTTAAAATATGAATGGAAAAAAAAATAAATAAATAAAATATGAATGGAGAGACTATCACTGGACAAGAGCAAGTTCCACTTTTTACCCAGATGAGGGTGGAAGAAGACCAGGGAGACTTGAGGATGTGTTTGTTAAGTATGAGGAGGGGGTTGAAGTTGTGAGATCTTATATCTGAAAGCCTCCTTTTTGAGTGAATTATGAGCCAAAGACTTCTGATACTGAGGATAAAGGTGACAGGAGATAAAGTTTGAAAACTGAGGGAGACTTATACCTTAATTGTCAAAGTCCTCAAGAATTTCTGAGCACAAATATTAGGGTGGCCAAAAAAATTCCTTTGGGTTTTTCCAAAACAGTTTGTGAAAAACTCAAATGAACCTTTTGGCCAACACAACAGTTATCTAAATAACTACTGATTTTTTCATACCATGAATATATTTTTATGATGACTTTTGGTTACAGTTAATGTTCAGTTTTCCACATAAAGTTGCTCTGGGAAATAGCATTGGATTTAATGCCAGTAAATCATTTTTAAAAAAAGATTCCCTTTGATTACAGGATACTATTCATTGTCTTTTATACTTTTGTTCCAGTTTATCTCTCTAACATTATTTTTGATGACTCGTCAACGTCTTTTCTTTACCGTAGGGTTTATTCCTTTTTCCCCCAAGTGCCTTTCTGTGTTTACAATTCATGTAGATATTTTCCTGGGTAGAATTCACTAATACACAAGCTAATTTATACACATTTCACTGACTCGAAAATGGCAATTTAGTACCTGCAACATGCCAAACATCTGACCGGTGGAAAGACTGGAAACAGTAATAGATGATGGCTAATCCGGGGGCGTTCACATTATATCAGGATGAGGGAAGTAAATGAAGAGCATACAACAAACCCCCCAAAGCAGCGGGGGATTGGGATTTTATCTATGAAATTATGCCTTAAAGAACAAGCAGGCGCTTTCCTAGCTGACGGAGAGTGTGGCGGGGAAGTTCCCTGAGGAGAAGGCGGGATGGGCAATGCTCAGCACCTCGAACACCTCAGCCGTGTGAGAGCGCCGTGGGGGCGGAAGTGTGGGGCGGGGAGCCCGGAAGTAGAGAGGAGGCGGCACTGCTGTGGAGGCTCCCTGTGGGGAGAGGGAGCCAGACCCTGTGGGAGCAGCACGGCCTGGAGGGAGGCCCGGGAGTCTGTGGAGTGGACCGGGAGATCTGGGGCAGAAGAGCCGGAGGTCTGCTGGCGGAGCGGCTGTCGCAAGCGTTCAGGTCAGAGGCTGGCAAGCTGCTCTGTGAAAGGCCAGGCGGTAAACATTCTTGAGCCTGTGGGCCCCACACCGACTCCTGTTACTACCCTACTCCTATTTGTGCGGTCAAGGCAGCTGTCGACAGTTCATAAGTGAATGGACAGGGCTGTCTTCAGTTACATGTGAGGGGCGGAGGTGTAGGATAGAGTGTCTTAAGTCAATTCTGAGTTCTCACTTGAGAGACTAGCTGATTGTGACACCATTACTGACAGAAAACTCCAAGATGCAAACTATCATACACAGGATGGATAAACAACAAGGTCCTGCTGTGGAGAACAGGGAACTATGTTCAATATCCCGTGATAAACCATAATGGAAAACAATATGAATAAGAATATACATATATATGAATTGCTTTGTTCAGAAATTAACACAACAATGTAAACCAACTATTTTTTTTTTCCATTTATTTTTATTAGTTGGAGGCTAATTACTTTACAATACTGTGGTGGTTTTTGTCATATATTGACATGAATCAGCCATGGATTTACATGTATTCCCCATCCCGATCTCCCCTCCCACCTCCCTCTCCACCCGATCCCTCTGGGTGTTCCCAGTGCACCAGGCTGGAGCACTTGTCTCATGCATCCAACCTGGGCTGGTGATCTGTTTCACCCTAGATAATATACATGTTTCGATGCTATTCTCTCGAAACATCCCACCCTCGCCTTCTCCCACAGAGTCCAAAAGTCTGCTCTGTACATCTGTGTCTCTTTTTCTGTTTTAAACCAACTATTCTTAAAAAACAAACTCACCAAGGAGAAGGAACAGATTTTTGTGGAAGAGCCATCTCTTGTTCTTAAATGCTTGTGGAATATGTAACTTGATTTGAACTCATTTAGCTCTTAAAGGCTAGATATATATATATATATATTTTTACTTGCAAAATATCTTCAAGAGATAATTGGTTAGGTAAACAACAATAAAGTAATGTATAGCAAGGCTTTTATGTAAAGTTAGTTATATATTAAAATTTAAGTAAAACATTTGAAATAATTAAAATACATAGACAAAGGTGAGAGGGTTGAAATAGGAGTAAACTATTTCAAGATTCTTTTTTTGGGAGTGTTAGTCCTAAAAGGTCTTGTAGGTCTTCATAGAACCGTTCAACTTCAGCTTCTTCAGCGTTACTGGTTGGATTACCATGATATTGAATGGCTTGCCTTGGAAATGAACAGAGATCATTCTGTTGTTTTTGAGATTGCATCCAAGTACTGCGTTTTGGACTCTTGTTGACCATGATGGGTACTCCATTTCTTCTAAGGGATTTCTGCCCACAGTAGTAGATATAATGGTCATCTGAGTTAAATTCACCCATTCCAGTTCATTTTAGTTCGCTGATTCCTAGACTGTTGACATTCACTCTTGCCATCTCCTGTTTGACCACTTCCAATTTGCCTTGATTCATGGACCTAACATTCCAGGTTCCTATGCAATATTGCTTTTTACAGCATCGGACCTTGCTTCTCTCACCAGTCACATCCACACTGGGTATTGTTTTTGCTTTGGCTCCATCCCTTCATTCTTTCTGGAGTTATTTCTCCACTGATCTCCAGTAGCATATTGGGCACTTACTGACCTGGGGCGTTCCTCTTTCAGTATCCTATCATTTTGCCTTTTCATACTGTTCATGGGGTTCTCAAGGCAAGAATACTGAAGTGGTTTGCCATTCCCTTCTCCAGTGGACCACATTCTGTCAGACCTCTCCACCATGACCCATCGGTCTTGGGTGGCCCCACATGGGATGACTTAGTTTCAATGAGTTAGACAAGACTGTGGTCCTGTGATCAGATTGTTTAGTTTTCTGTGATTGTGGTTTCAGTCTGTCTGCCCTCTGATGCCCTCTCGCAACACCTACCGTTTTACTTAGGTTTCTCTTACCTTGGACGTGGGGTATCTCTTCACGGCTGCTCCAGCAAAGCGCAGCTGCTGCTCCTTACCTTGGACGAGGGGTATCTCCTCAAGGCCGCCCCTCCTGACCTTGAACGTGGAGTAGCTCCTCTCGGCCCTCCTGCACCGGTGCAGCTGCTGCTCCTTGGAAGCTTATTAAAGACACTTACTCCTTGGAAGGAAAGTTATGACCAACCTAGACAGCATATTAAAAAGCAGAGACATTACTTTGCCAACAAAGGTCCGTCTAGTCAAGGCTATGGTTTTTCCAGTGGTCATGTATGGATGTAAGAGTTGGACTGTGAAGAAAGCTGAGCACTGAAAAACTGATGCTTTTGAACTGTGGTGTTGGAGAAGACTCTTGAGAGTCCCTTGGACTGCAAGGAGATTCAACCAGTCCTTCCTAAAGGAGATCAGTCCTGGGTGTTCATTGGAAGGACTGATGCTGAAGCTGAAATTCCAATACTTTGGCCACCTCATGCAAAGAGCTGACTCATTGGAAAAGACCCTGATGCTGGGAGGGATTGGGGGCAGGAGGAGAAGGGGACGGCAGAGGATGAGATGGCTGGATGGCATCACCAACTCAATGGACATGAGTTTGAGTAAACTCTGATAGTTGGTGATGGACAGGGAGGCCTGGCATGTTGCGATTCATGGGGTCGCAAAGAGTTGGACAAGACTGAGCAACTGAACTGACTGATTTCAAGATTCTTACATGATTCAAGTTGTATATCATTTGAAAATAGATAGTAATAAGTTAAAGGGGTACACTATAAACACTACAGCAATGACTAAAATAATTTAAAAGCATTTAACTAACAAACAACATAAAAGAAAATTGAACAACAAGAAAAAGACAAAGAAGAAGATAGAAATGAAAAATAGATGGAACAAAGAGGACATAATAATTCTAGAAATTTGTGTACCTAACAGAGCTTCAAAATACAACTGATAGAACTGCAGAAAATTTAATACCTATTTCTTAATAATTGATAGTACAGATAGACAGAAATGGGTAGAAAAGTTTTGAATAAGACTATCAACTAGATCAGAATGACATGTATAGGATACTCTATCAAACAATAGCAGGATACATATTATTTTCAAGTGCACATGGAACATTTGACAATATAGATTGTATTCTGAGTCATAAAAGAAGTCTCAATAAATTTAAAAGCATTTGAATCATTCAAAGTATGTTATCTAACTGCAATGGAATTAAATTATAAATCAATAACATGATAGCTCTCAAAAATCCCTAAGTATTTAGAAATGAAATGACATACATTAAATAACTCATTGGTCAAAATAATAAAACTGTAATTGTGAGGCTGCCAGAGTTAATACCGTGACGGGCGGCCTGGACCTAAGTTTTAGCTTCCCCCGAAATGGTAAGATTCCCTACCCCCATCAGGTCACCTGGAGCCAGCCAATCAATATGCGCCCAGTAAGAACAAAGGGAGAGCTGAAAAGCCCGCGAAAGTCTGTACCGATAGAATTACTTTGCAAACATGTAACCAATCCGCTTAAGCCAGCTACTAACCGCTTTTGCATATCTTATAAATTTGTGTACCAAGCTTGAGCCAGGGCTTTTCTGACCCTGCACCACTGTGATGTTTGTGGCAGAAAGCCCTGGCTCGAGGCAGTAATAAACTTCCCTTTTTGCGAGTTGCATTGTCTTGGAAGCCTTCTCTCTCTCCCCGCTCGGGGATTCGGACATCGGGCATAACATTTGGGGGCTCGTCCGGGATCCCTTGACAGGGAGAAGAGAACGCTTACAGGACAAAGGGGAAGGATAAATAATAACACCGGTGCTCAGGAAGCAGGGGGAGCAAGCCGGCGTAAGGCCAAGGCCAGCGGACGCGCTGGGGGGCAGCCGACTCCGCGAGAAGGCTTTTTTATAAAGGGGGGGCAAGCCGGCGTAAGGCCAAGGCCAGCGGACGCGCTGGGGGGCAGCCGACTCCGCGAGAAGGCTTTTTATAAAGGGGGAGCAAGCCGGCGTAAGGCCAAGGCCAGCGGACGCGCTGGGGGGCAGCCGACTCCGCGGGAAGGAAAGTTCCTCTCCCGACCCCGAGCCTGGTGAACAGCGGACGTCATTCGGTAAGGTGAATCTGCTACCGGGAGGCAAAAAAAATTCAGGGGGCCCGAAAACCCAGCGCTGTGTCGTCGGCCGACGTTTGTTTGTCCGTGTGTTTGTCTTTGGCTCTCCGTGTTTTTGTGTGTGTGCCGGCATTGTCTCTAGTCTCGTTCTCTTCTGGTGCATCGTTCTTTCTCACTTCTGACTTATTCTCTCTCTTCCTTACCGTTTATTCTTTGACCATGGGGCAGGGAGAATCTACCCCACTTTCTCTCATGACTGACCATTTTTCGGATGTCAGGGCCAGGGCCCATGACTTGTCTTTGCTAGTCAAAAAAGGTAAATTAATAACTCTTTGTTCTGCAGAGTGGCCCGCCTTTCAGGTTGGATGGCCTCCAGAAGGCACCTTTCAACCGTCCATCATACAGGCTGTGAAGGAGAAGATTATGGCTCCTGATCCCTGGGGCCATCCGAGTCAAGTCCCCTATGTCATGGTCTGGCAGGATCTAGTAGAAAATCCGCCTAAATGGTTAAAACCTTTTGTTTACAAACTTCCTAGTTCCTCCAGTTCACAGGTCCTGGTGATGGAGACCCCCCCGGAGGAAACCAAAAAGAAAGAGGACCCAAAACCAGTCCTTCAGGAATCATCTTATCCAAACCTGATAGATCTAGAAACGGAGATAAGGCCTCCGCCATATGTGCCCTCCTTGCAATCCCCTCCGAGGAGAGAAGCTCCCACAGGTGAACCGAGAGGATTAAGAGGGCCAACGGGAACCGACCGTGAGGGGGGACCGGCATTGGGGACCCGGGGAAAACTAAGGGAGATAGGGGTAAGCAAGACCCTGGGGACCCAGAGTTACCTTCATCCACTGTTCAGGCGCTCCCCGTCCGAGTGGGACCAACTAACCCGGACGGAGAGCGAACCTATCAGTACTGGCCCTTTTCCACGAGTGACCTGTACAATTGGAAGACCCAAAACCCTCCTTTCTCAGAGAAGCCCCAAGGCCTCATTGACCTCTTAGATTCCATTTTGTTTACTCATAATCCCACCTGGGATGATTGTCAGCAGCTGTTGCAGGTGCTCTTCACCACGGAAGAACGGGAGCGAATTCTGGCAGAGGCGCGGAAACGGGTACCAGGGGTCGATGGGAGGCCAACCGCCCAGCCTCATCTTGTGGACGAGGGGTTTCCTCTGTTGCGGCCTAACTGGGATTTTGAGCGGGTGGAAGGTAGGGAGCGTCTCCGAGTGTACCGCCAGACTCTAATGGCTGGCCTGCGGGCTGCAGCAAGAAAGCCGACAAATCTGGCAAAGGTAAATTTAGTAAGGCAAGAGCCCACTGAAAGCCCGGCAGCCTTCCTAGAGAGGCTGATGGAAGCTTTCAGGCAATATACACCTATGGACCCCCAGGCTGAGGAGTCACGCGCTGCAGTTTTGTTAGCGTTTGTGAATCAGGCAGCCCCAGATATTAGGAAGAAATTACAAAAGGTAGAGGGATTAGGAGAACAGACAATACAGGATTTACTGAAAGTAGCTGAAAAGGTATTTAATAATAGGGAGACCCCAGAGGAAAGGGAAGAGCGAATTCGGCGGGAGGAAAGGGAATTAGCGGAAAAGATCAGGAAAGAAGAGAGGGAACATAGGGCGAGGGAAAACCGGAAGAACCAGAAGGAGCTAGCCCAGATTCTTTTTGCGGGGTTAAAGGCCGGAACAGAATTGAGGGAACCTCGAGACCCCCGGACGGGAGAAAAAGAAAAACCAAAAAGGCAGGCCCTAAAGAAGGATCAGTGCGCCTACTGCAAAGAACAGGGGCACTGGAAAAACGAGTGCCCTAAGAGGGACTCAAGGAGAGGAATGACCCAGAGAGAGAAAATCCCCCCCGGAACTCGAGTTCTATATGCGGGGGAAGACAGTGACTAGGGGAGTCGAGACTCGGCACCCCTCCCCGAGTCCTGGGTAACCATACATGTGGAGGGGAAACCCGTTGGCTTCATGGTGGATACTGGCGCCCAACACTCTGTTTTAAATCAAAAACTGGGACCAATGTCTAAGAAAGCCAGCTTAGTGCAAGGAGCCACGGGGACAAAAAGATATTGTTGGACCACAGAACGGAAAGTAAATCTAGGGACCCACCAGGTGTCCCATTCGTTTTTGGTGATACCAGAATGCCCAGCCCCTCTACTTGGAAGAGACTTGTTGACTAAAGTTAATGCTCAGATCCATTTTGACCCAGGGGGAATGTCAGTCACGGATGGACTTGGACAACCGATACATGTCTTGTCCCTAGCCTTAAGGGATGAATACAGACTTTTTGCGCCTAAGCCCTCAGAGACCATAGCACTAGATGTACAACCGTGGGTCCATAAATATCCATTGGCCTGGGCAGAAACAGCAGGAATGGGACTAGCTAAACAGAGACATCCGGTCGTCATCGAGCTAAAGGCCGAGGCAGTTCCTGTGAGGGTGAGACAGTACCCTATGAGCCAAGAAGCTCGGCGGGGGATCACTCCCCACATTCGACGGCTCATGGAGGCCGGAATTCTCAGGCGATGCCGATCCCCTTGGAACACCCCCTTACTGCCGGTGAAGAAGCTAGGGGGGACAGATTACAGACCTGTCCAAGACCTGCGAGAAGTCAACAAACGGGTGAGTGACATACACCCAACTGTCCCTAACCCGTATACCCTCCTGAGCAGTTTACTGCCTGAGTACACTTGGTACACTGTGCTGGACTTGAAGGATGCCTTTTTCAGCCTACCCCTGGCAGTCCAGAGCCAAGAGATATTTGCCTTTGAGTGGACTGAGGAGGAGGGCCAACCAGTAGTACAATTAACTTGGACCCGCCTCCCACAGGGGTTCAAGAACTCCCCTACCTTGTTTAATGAGGCTCTGAGTGAGGACCTCTACGAATATCGGGCTTGCCACCCAGAGGTCATTCTGCTACAATATGTAGATGACCTTATGTTGGCTGGAACCACAGAGGAAGCTTGCAGCCGTGCCACTGGGGACCTATTACAGACCCTAGGCATCTTGGGGTATCGCGCTAGCGCAAAGAAGGCACAAATAGCCCGGCAAGAGGTCACCTATTTGGGGTATAAGATCAGGCAGGGGCAAAGGTGGCTAACCCAGGCCATGAAAGAAACAATATTGCAGATACCAGAGCCCAAAAACCCCCGCCAGGTGAGAGAGTTTCTGGGGACTGTTGGATATTGCAGACTGTGGATTATGGGGTTTGCTGAGAAGGCCCGGCCCTTATATGAGGGAAGTAAAGAGACCCCAAAGTGGACTTGGACTGAGCCAATGAAACAGGCTTTCCAGACACTCAGACGGGCCCTACTAGAAGCCCCAGCCCTTGCCCTGCCTAACCCAAATAAGCCATTCCAGCTGTTTATAGATGAAAAGCAAGGAATAGGAAAGGGGGTCTTGACTCAACAATGGGGACCATGGAAGCGGCCGGTAGCATACCTTTCGAAGCGATTAGACCCGGTGGCCGCTGGGTGGCCCCCTTGCCTTCGCATCATTGCAGCTACAGCCCTCCTCGTCCGCGACGCTGACAAGTTGACGTATGGACAGCAACTCTCGGTTTACACCCCCCACGCCGTGGAAGGGGTTTTAAAGCAGCCGCCGGGTAAGTGGATCTCCAATGCCCGCTTGACACACTACCAGGCCTTGCTACTCGATGCCCCACGGGTGCGTTTTCAGACCCCTTGCTTCCTAAATCCGGCCACGCTCCTACCCAACCCAGAGAAGGACAGCCCTCTCCATGATTGCAGTGAGATACTGGCTGAGGCCCTGGCGGCACGAAAAGACTTAACTGATGTACCCCTAAGCAACAGTGAGCTAGTATGGTTCACCGATGGGAGCAGTTATGTGAAAGATGGGCAAAGGAAGGCGGGAGCAGCCATAGTTGATGATTCAGGGCAGACGATATGGGCTGAGACACTACCCCCAAACACTTCTGCACAAAAAGCAGAATTGATTGCCCTAATACAGGCTCTGGAGCAAGCCAAAGGGAAGAGAGTCACCCTTTTTACTGACAGCCGATATGCTTTCAGCACTGCCCATATTCAAGGTCCCATATACCAAGAAAGGGGATTTCGGACAGCTGAGGGAAAAGAGGTCAAAAATCTGCCTGAGATTCGCAGGCTCTTGGAAGCTGTCCAACTACCCCGGGCAGTAGCTATAGTACATGTCCCTGGTCACCAGAAGGGAGAAGACCCTAAGGCGCTGGGCAATCGTGCTGCTGATGCGGCCGCTCGAGAAGCGGCTAGCCGGGACTATGCCGCCCCCATATTAGCCGTGGGACTTCCACCCCCTGGTATGGGGACCTTGCCACCAGTTCCCGAATATTCCCTCCCCGATCTCGCCTGGATCAACAAGGATACCACCCTCCAGAAAGATGACCAAGATGGATGGTACCGAGACCAAAACAACAACCTGATCTTGCCTGCCTCCCTGGGTCGTCACCTGTGTGAACACCTGCACACAACTACACACTTGGGAGAAAAAAAGACCCTAACACTTCTCCAGATGGCCTGCCTGAGGTTCCCTCGTCAAAATGTAACTGTACGAGAGATAATTCAAGCCTGCAAAGCGTGCCAGCTGATGAGGGCAGAGAAGAAGCAGCACTCGGGAACGAGGTACCGAGGGGAAAAGCCAGGGCAACATTGGGAGATAGATTTCACCGAGGTAAGGCCAGGCAAGTATGGGTACCGCTATCTGTTGGTACTGGTAGATACCTTCTCGGGGTGGGTGGAAGCTTTCCCCACTAAGGGAGAGACAGCAATAGTGGTTGCTAAAAAGATCTTAGAGGAGATAGTGCCTAGGTATGGGCTGCCAGTAACTATGGGCTCTGATAATGGACCTGCCTTTGTGAGCCAGATTGTACAAGGGCTGGCCCAAGCTCTGGGGACGAAATGGAAGTTACATTGCGAATATAATCCCCAGAGCTCAGGACAGGTTGAGAGAATGAATCGGACCCTAAAAGAAACTTTGACAAAGTTGGCAATAGAGACTGGCGGGGACTGGGTGACCCTCCTCCCCTTTGCACTCTTTCGGGCACGTAACACCCCTTATAAGCTGAATCTTACTCCTTTTGAGATTCTGTATGGAAGACCCCCTCCTGTGTATCCTATTTTCGAAGGAAAATATCTGCCACCCCCTACTTTGGGACAATTCCAGCAAACTCTGATAGCATTAAGTAAGGTGCATAACCATGTTTGGAAATTGATTCGAGAGATACATGAGGGCCAAAACAAGAGGGCCCTCCCCTCACATAATATTGGCCCAGGTGATTGGGTTTGGGTAAAACGACACCAATCTAAAGTATTAGAACCTAGATGGAAAGGCCCTTATGTTGTTCTCCTTACCACTCCTACCGCTGTCAAGGTCGACGGGATTGGACCCTGGGTTCATTGCAATCACGT
>NC_057413.1:35777497-35830781 GCF_019320065.1 Cervus canadensis
GAAAAGATCAGGAAAGAAGAGAGGGAACATAGGGCGAGGGAAAACCGGAAGAACCAGAAGGAGCTAGCCCAGATTCTTTTTGCGGGGTTAAAGGCCGGAACAGAATTGAGGGAACCTCGAGACCCCCGGACGGGAGAAAAAGAAAAACCAAAAAGGCAGGCCCTAAAGAAGGATCAGTGCGCCTACTGCAAAGAACAGGGGCACTGGAAAAACGAGTGCCCTAAGAGGGACTCAAGGAGAGGAATGACCCAGAGAGAGAAAACCCCCCCCGGAACTCGAGTTCTATATGCGGGGGAAGACAGTGACTAGGGGAGTCGAGACTCGGCACCCCTCCCTGAGTCCTGGGTAACCATACATGTGGAGGGGAAACCCGTTGGCTTCATGGTGGATACTGGCGCCCAACACTCTGTTTTAAATCAAAAACTGGGACCAATGTCTAAGAAAGCCAGCTTAGTGCAAGGAGAAAAAAAAAAAAAAAGATATTGTTGGACCACAGAACGGAAAGTAAATCTAGGGACCCACCAGGTGTCCCATTCGTTTTTGGTGATACCAGAATGCCCAGCCCCTCAACTTGGAAGAGACTTGTTGACTAAAGTTAATGCTCAGATCCATTTTGACCCAGGGGGAATGTCAGTCACGGATGGACTTGGACAACCGATACATGTCTTGTCCCTAGCCTTAAGGGATGAATACAGACTTTTTGCGCCTAAGCCCTCAGAGACCATAGCACTAGATGTACAACCGTGGGTCCATAAATATCCATTGGCCTGGGCAGAAACAGCAGGAATGGGACTAGCTAAACAGAGACATCCGGTCGTCATCGAGCTAAAGGCCGAGGCAGTTCCTGTGAGGGTGAGACAGTACCCTATGAGCCAAGAAGCTCGGCGGGGGATCACTCCCCACATTCGACGGCTCATGGAGGCCGGAATTCTCAGGCGATGCCGATCCCCTTGGAACACCCCCTTACTGCCGGTGAAGAAGCTAGGGGGGACAGATTACAGACCTGTCCAAGACCTGCGAGAAGTCAACAAACGGGTGAGTGACATACACCCAACTGTCCCTAACCCGTATACCCTCCTGAGCAGTTTACTGCCTGAGTACACTTGGTACACTGTGCTGGACTTGAAGGATGCCTTTTTCAGCCTACCCCTGGCAGTCCAGAGCCAAGAGATATTTGCCTTTGAGTGGACTGAGGAGGAGGGCCAACCAGTAGTACAATTAACTTGGACCCGCCTCCCACAGGGGTTCAAGAACTCCCCTACCTTGTTTAATGAGGCTCTGAGTGAGGACCTCTACGAATATCGGGCTTGCCACCCAGAGGTCATTCTGCTACAATATGTAGATGACCTTATGTTGGCTGGAACCACAGAGGAAGCTTGCAGCCGTGCCACTGGGGACCTATTACAGACCCTAGGCATCTTGGGGTATCGCGCTAGCGCAAAGAAGGCACAAATAGCCCGGCAAGAGGTCACCTATTTGGGGTATAAGATCAGGCAGGGGCAAAGGTGGCTAACTCAGGCCATGAAAGAAACAATATTGCAGATACCAGAGTCCAAAAACCCCTGCCAGGTGAGAGAGTTTCTGGGGACTGTTGGATATTGCAGACTGTGGATTATGGGGTTTGCTGAGAAAGCCCGGCCCTTATATGAGGGAAGTAAAGAGACCCCAAAGTGGACTTGGACTGAGCCAATGAAACAGGCTTTCCAGACACTCAGATGGGCCCTACTAGAAGCCCCAGCCCTTGCCCTGCCTAACCCAAATAAGCCATTCCAGCTGTTTGTAGATGAAAAGCAAGGAATAGGAAAGGGGGTCTTGACTCAACAATGGGGACCATGGAAGCGGCCGGTAGCATACCTTTCGAAGCGATTAGACCCGGTGGCCGCTGGGTGGCCCCCTTGCCTTCGCATCATTGCAGCTACAGCCCTCCTCTTCCGCGACGCTGACAAGCTGACGTATGGACAGCAACTCTCGGTTTACACCCCCCACGCCGTGGAAGGGGTTTTAAAGCAGCCGCCGGGTAAGTGGATCTCCAATGCCCGCTTGACACACTACCAGGCCTTGCTGCTCGATACCCCACGGGTGCGTTTTCAGACCCCTTGCTTCCTAAATCCGGCCACGCTCCTACCCAACCCAGAGAAGGACAGCCCTCTCCATGATTGCAGTGAGATACTGGCTGAGGCCCTGGCGGCACGAAAAGACTTAACTGATGTACCCCTAAGCAACAGTGAGCTAGTATGGTTCACCGATGGGAGCAGTTATGTAAAAGATGGGCAAAGGAAGGCGGGAGCAGCCATAGTTGATGATTCAGGGCAGACGATATGGGCTGAGACACTACCCCCAAACACTTCTGCACAAAAAGCAGAATTGATTGCCCTAATACAGGCTCTGGAGCAAGCCAAAGGGAAGAGAGTCACCATTTTTACTGACAGCCGATATGCTTTCAGCACTGCCCATATTCAAGGTCCCATATACCAAGAAAGGGGATTTCGGACAGCTGAGGGAAAAGAGGTCAAAAATCTGCCTGAGATTCGCAGGCTCTTGGAAGCTGTCCAACTACCCCGGGCAGTAGCTATAGTACATGTCCCCAGTCACCAGAAGGGAGAAGACCCTAAGGCGCTGGGCAATCGTGCTGCTGATGCGGCCGCTCGAGAAGCGGCTAGCCGGGACTATGCCGCCCCCATATTAGCCGTGGGACTTCCACCCCCTGGTATGGGGACCTTGCCACCAGTTCCCGAATATTCCCTCCCCGATCTCGCCTGGATCAACAAGGATACCACCCTCCAGAAAGATGACCAAGATGGATGGTACCGAGACCAAAACAACAACCTGATCTTGCCTGCCTCCCTGGGTCGTCACCTGTGTGAACACCTGCACACAACTACACACTTGGGAGAAAAAAAGACCCTAACACTTCTCCAGATGGCCTGCCTGAGGTTCCCTCGTCAAAATGTAACTGTACGAGAGATAATTCAAGCCTGCAAAGCGTGCCAGCTGATGAGGGCAGAGAAGAAGCAGCACTCGGGAACGAGGTACCGAGGGGAAAAGCCAGGGCAACATTGGGAGATAGATTTCACCGAGGTAAGGCCAGGCAAGTATGGGTACCGCTATCTGTTGGTACTGGTAGATACCTTCTCGGGGTGGGTGGAAGCTTTCCCCACTAAGGGAGAGACAGCAATAGTGGTTGCTAAAAAGATCTTAGAGGAGATAGTGCCTAGGTATGGGCTGCCAGTGACTATGGGCTCTGATAATGGACCTGCCTTTGTGAGCCAGATTGTACAAGGGCTGGCCCAAGCTCTGGGGACGAAATGGAAGTTACATTGCGAATATAATCCCCAGAGCTCAGGACAGGTTGAGAGAATGAATCGGACCCTAAAAGAAACTTTGACAAAGTTGGCAATAGAGACTGGCGGGGACTGGGTGACCCTCCTCCCCTTTGCACTCTTTCGGGCACGTAACACCCCTTATAAGCTGAATCTTACTCCTTTTGAGATTCTGTATGGAAGACCCCCTCCTGTGTATCCTATTTTCAAAGGAAAATATCTGCCACCCCCTACTTTGGGACAATTCCAGCAAACTCTGATAGCATTAAGTAAGGTGCATAACCATGTTTGGAAATTGATTCGAGAGATACATGAGGGCCAAAACAAGAGGGCCCTCCCCTCACATAATATTGGCCCAGGTGATTGGGTTTGGGTAAAACGACACCAATCTAAAGTATTAGAACCTAGATGGAAAGGCCCTTATGTTGTTCTCCTTACCACTCCTACCGCTGTCAAGGTCGACGGGATTGGACCCTGGGTTCATTGCAATCACGTGCGGCAAGCCACATCGGAAGAACAGGAAAAAGCGCGAGCAGAATGGAAGGCGAGTCCTCACCCGTCAAATCCTTTGAAACTGAAACTTGTCCGCTGGGAGACCTCCTAATTCTCCTGCTGATGGCAGCTCTCATAGACCCAGGAGCGACCAGTCATAACCCCCATCAACCTGCTAAGATCACATGGAAACTCAACGACGGGCAAACTCATGAGCTGCTCAATGAGACCTCAGGAATCCACCCTCCAAACACCTGGTGGCCGGACCTGAACTTCGACCTCTCAAGCCTCTTCGCAAAGCAGGACGGTCTCCATGATAAGTACTATAGGGATGGGATAAAAAACCATAGGTTGGGGTTTTGGGCTTGCCCGGGCTATGTAAAAAATAACTGGAAAACCTGTGGTGGCATAGAAAGCTATTATTGCAGGAGCTGGAGTTGTGTGACCTCTTGTGATGGACCCCAGAGGTGGGATGTCGGAAACAGAGATCTAGTTAGCTTCACCTTCAAGGACCGTAGACACCAGGGGCCTCAGGTACGAGTACGATTTAACCAGGAACGGGCGAAAAAAGAAAACCGCTGGACCTCAGGACTGACTTGGGGTTTTCAGCTCCACGTAAATTGGCCCGGCCCCTACCCAGGCGAGCTTTTAATCATTAAACAGGTTATTGAGCCGGTGCAGGTACATAGTTTAGGTCCCAATCTGGTCAAAGCATTACAGGGGCACAAGGCGACCCCCAAGCCAACCCCCTTCAGACCAAGCTTGCCAGGAACATTTAACATCTCCTCTACCCCGAGCCTCAGAGGCAAACTGACAGAAACCCCTGGCCCTCTGGCTGTTACCATTAGCTCAGCAATTCAGGACCCCCTATGGGCCTTAGTGAATGCAGCCTTTACGGTCTTAAACCATACCAACCCTAATGCAACCCAGTCCTGTTGGCTTTGTTATAATCTTCACCCCCCCTTCTATGAGGCCATAGGCCTCAATGTCTCTTACTACTTATCTTCAGGCCAGAACCCACCCCCATGCCGATGGGAAGAACGCAAGGTTGGTCTCACAATGAATGAAGTTTGGGGACAGGGACTCTGTTTGGGCACAGTGCCACGTGATAAAACTTCCCTCTGTGCCCGGACTATTAGTAACCTACGCTTATATGGCAAAAATTGGATTGTGCCAGAGGTTGGGGGCTGGTGGATTTGTTCACATACTGGGCTAACCCCATGTTTAAATGTGAAGGTTTTTAACCAGAGTCAAGAATTCTGTGTTCTGGTTGCTGTAATGCCAAAAATCTTATACCACTCTGAAGAGGTTATGTACTCACATTGGGACCGAGAATTGCCAAGACAAAAGAGAGAGCCAATCAGTGCGATCACCATGGCAGCCTTGTTCAGTCTTGGGCTGGCAGGAGCAGGGACAGGAATAGCTTCACTATCTCTGCAAGGCCAAGGGTTTTCTTCCCTACGAGCCGCCATAGATGAAGATATAACTCGCATAGAAGAATCAATCAGCCACTTAGAGAAGTCTCTGACTTCCTTGTCTGAGGTGGTCTTGCAGAATAGGAGAGGATTGGACTTGATTTTTCTCCAACAGGGTGGGGTCTGCGCGGCTCTGGGAGAAGAATGTTGTTTCTATGCAGACCATACAGGAGTGGTAAGAGAATCTATGGCAAAAGTAAGAGAAGGGCTGGCGCAACGAAAGAGGGAACGGGAGGCCCAGCAGGGATGGTTTGAGTCTTGATTTCAACGCTCCCCCTGGCTGACCACCTTAGTTTCCACCCTCCTGGGCCCGCTTATAGTGCTATTATTAACACTCACATTTGGCCCTTGTATTTTAAACCGGCTAATGTCATTTATTAAAGAACGTCTAAATACCATTCAGATTATGGTATTGAGGCAGCAATATCAGATGGTAGCTCAGGATGAAGAGAAGGATTCCTCTACAGGAACAAGAAGACAGGGGGGAATGTGAGGCTGCCAGAGTTAATACCGTGACGGGCGGCCTGGACCTAAGTTTTAGCTTCCCCCGAAATGGTAAGATTCCCTACCCCCATCAGGTAACCTGGAGCCAGCCAATCAATATGCGCCCAGTAAGAACAAAGGGAGAGCTGAAAAGCCCGCGAAAGTCTGTACCGATAGAATTACTTTGCAAACATGTAACCAATCCGCTTAAGCCAGCTACTAACCGCTTTTGCATATCTTATAAATTTGTGTACCAAGCTTGAGCCAGGGCTTTTCTGACCCTGCACCACTGTGATGTTTGTGGCAGAAAGCCCTGGCTCGAGACAGTAATAAACTTCCCTTTTTGCGAGTTGCATTGTCTTGGAAGCCTTCTCTCTCTCCCCGCTCGGGGATTCGGACATCGGGCATAACAGTAATTAAACAGCATTTTGAACTAAATGAAAATAAAACATATAAAAATTCATGGGATGCTGTCAAAGCAGTACTTTGTGGTGAATTTCATAGCACTAAGTGCATATACTAAAAAAGAAGGAAAGTCTGAGGTCTGTGACCTCAGTTTCTACCTTAAGAAACTAAGAGAAGAGAAAAGCAAATCCATATTAAGTAAAAATAGGGAATAATAAATGTCAGAGTAGAAATCAATGAAATAGAAAACTAAACGATAAAGAAAAGTGAATGAAAACCAAAGCCAGTTCTTTGAGAAGTTGAATAAAGTTGATAAAATTTTAGCCACATTGATCAAGATAAACAGAAAGGAGTTACATGTGGCCCATGTTAAAAATAAGAGCTGTGAAAGCCCTATAGATCTTACAGAGTACAGATATCAAAAGGATAATAAAGAGATATTTCGACAATTTTATGCCAATAAATTCAACAACTTGGATGAAATGAACAGTTTCTCTGAAGTTTCCAATAAAGATCACTCAAGAAGAAATAGATACCCTGACTAGCCTTATTATATATTCAAAAGTATTGAATTTATAGTTAAAAACCTACCTACATTGAAAACTTCAGGTCTAGGTGGTTTCATGAATGAATCCTAGAAAAATTTAAGACAGAAATAATACCTAATTTTACCCAATCTTTTTGAGAATGCAGAAGAGGGTTAAAATATTTGAAATTATTCATTCACCCAACTCAACCAGAATTACCCTGATACCAAAACCAGATGAAGATATAATAAGAAAAGAAAACTACAAACTAAAATTCCTTATAGACATAGAAGTAAACATGTATACAAAATTTTAGCAAATTAAATGCAATAACTTACAAAAAGGAAAATGTATTATGACTATATGGTTCAAATTAGAAAACCAATCAATGTTATTTACCAAATTATTAAACTAAAAAAGGAAAATCAAGTTATCATCTCAGACACAGAAAATAGTATTTGAAAATATTTAACATTCATTCCTGATAAAAATGTAAAAAAAATAGGAATAGAATGAAATTCTCTGAATCCGATAAGCTGCATCTACCAAAAAAAAAAAAAAAAAAAGAACACCACCACCACCACCAACAACCAAAAACAGATAACATAATATTAAGTAGAGAAAGATTGATTTACCCGAAGATCAGTCATAAGCTGAGGGTGTTCACTTTCACTACTTTATTCAAAATTGGATTGTTCAATTTTGGACTGAAAAAAAAGATCTAGATTGGAACCACAAGCCTGTTCTCTATGTCTGTGAATCTGTTTCTGTTTTGTAGATAAGTTCATTTTTCATTTGGCACACAAAAAATTTTTAAGTATTTTTAAGTAGTCATTAAAGAAACTTGAAATGGCAGTAGATACACGTCATTTAGTCATGGTAGTGATGGATAATAGCTCTCATAGTTGAGCCTAGTACTCTGTGCCTGATGCTATTAATATTATGAGCAATTTGTAGATCTTGCTTTTCTCATTTAAAAGATGAGAAAGCTGAGATTAGAGCGGTTCCATCACTTGCTCTAGGTCACCTGGCTGGGATCTGAACCCAGGTTTGTTCTGCCCTTAATCCAAGACTGTGAACTATAATGGCCCTTCGTTTTTGGAATTATTTCCCTGGATACATACTCTTGCTGCTACTGAGGATTTGGATTCAGCCGGCTAAGTGGTCATGGTGGAGTAGCTGTCCTTCCACAAACATAGGCTGTGGGCTCAGCGAGCAGAGTTTGCTGGTGAGTATTTTTCTCCCTACTTAACATTTGAGAGCATGCTTTTCAGTTCAATATCTGAAAACAGCAGGTGGAAAAACGTTCTTAAAGAGTGGAGATCAATCTTTACAAAGTAACTGCTCTTTCTTAAGAATTTGAAAACTTTTAAAGGAAATAATTTTTATTTTTAATTTATTATTATTTTAATATTTTAAATTATTTTCATTTATTATTTTAAATATTTCTAAATTTAATATTTTAAAAAATTATTTAAAATAATTTATTTTAAAGGAAAGATTTTTAGAGCTGCCATCAATTCTGCAAATTGATTTTGATAGGCTTGAAAGTGTTTCTGCCTTTGATATGTTTGCAGATATATAGCTTTTATCAAATTGAAGGAAGTTTGGTTGTTCTGTGATTCATATTAATGCTTCAGTATGACTTGACATTTGATTAATAATATTTCCTCAGCTGAGAATTTTTAAAACTATGACAAGTAGAGTTTCTATGTGATTTTTTTCTGCAGTGTGAAAGACAAATCTGTAATCAGCAAATGATCGATGAACTGTAGTACCTGTGAGTTGTCTAGAGTAGGTGAAGTATTAATGCTATAGTATGCTGCACCACTCTTGGGATTGGGACTGTCTTAAAACTCATGGCAAATGAAAAGACAATTGTACACAGACTTTTGTCATGCAAAATCTATTTTGTGTTGTACCTAGCATTTTGTATGCATATTGTTGTATCAAAATTTGAATTGGGATAGATCTAAAAATACTTGAGGTTTTCATTGGAAAGAACTCATATTTTTTAAAATAGTTGATTATAAAACTACAGCTCTTACTGTGAAGAGAAGTTTTTATACTCTGCTTATATAACTATCAATTTATTTCTACTCATTTATCAAAAGATCTAGAAATAATTTAAGAATTTGAAGGGGAGGTAGATTGTGAAACCCTTAAAATAGTCATTAATGTATTTTCTCCTAAAGGTAGAACATAAATTAAACTTTGAAGCAGAATGTCAGTGTCTGCAGCTATTCAATTAGTTATTTTCCATATTTGATATTGAAATTGGTGGGTAGGGGAGAAAATTTTCATACATAGTAGATAAACAGGAACATTTTGCAAAGTTTGATCTGAAGCAGAGCCTACTCTGTGTGAGAAAGGCATGAGGCTGTCTTTCTAGATGAGAAGTCATTAAAGCTCGTGGCTTTGACTGAGTGGTTTTCAGAGGATAGAGGATGTAATGAAAAAATGTTCCAGACTTCAATGGAGGAAGGAGTTCTGACATCTGGAAAGCAATGAATCAGCTTAATGTAGACAAAATAGGACTGAAAGACATTAAATAAAGTTAGGGCTGCTAGCAAGGATGACTCATAGTACCCCTGAAGTCACTTTATAGAAATCAGTGATGGTGAGTCATTCAGTTCAGTTCAATCCGTCAGTCATGTCTGACTCTTTGCGACCCCATGGACTGCAGCATGGCAGACTTCCCTGTCCATCACCAACTCCCGGAGCCTACTCAAACTCAGGTCCATCGAGTCGATGATACCATCCAACCATCTCATCCTCTGCCATCCTCTTCTCCTCCCACCTTCAATCTTTCCCAACATCAGGGTCTTTTCCAATGAATCGGTTCTTTGCATCAGGTGGCCAAAGTATTAGAGTTTCAGCTTCAGCATCAATCCTTCCAATGAATATTCAGGACTGATTTCCTTTAGGATTGACCAGTTGGATGGATCTCCTTGCAGTCCAAGGGACTCCCAAGAGTCTTCTCCAACACCACAGTTCAAAAGCATCAATTCTTCTGTGCTCTTCTTTCTTTATAGTCCAACTCTCACATCCATACATGACTACTGGAAAAACCATAGCTTTGATTAGATGGAGCATTGTCAACAAAGTAATGTCTCTGCTTTTTAATATGCTGTCTAGGTTAGTCATAGCTTTTCTTCCAAGGAGCAAACGTCTTTTAATTTCATGGCTGTAGTCACCATCTGCAGTGATTTTGGAGCCCAAGAAAATAAAGTCTCTCACTGTTTTCATTGTTTCCCCATCTATTTGCCATGAAATGATGGGACCGGATGCCATGATGTTTGTTTTTTGAATGTTGAGTTTTAAGCCAGCTTTTTCACTCTCCTCTTTCACTTTCATGAAGAGACTCTTTAGTTCTTCTTCGCTTTCTGCATTAAGGGTGGTGTCATCTGCATATCTGAGGTTATTGTTATTTCTCCCAGCAATCTTGACTCCAGCTTGTACTTCATCCAGCCTGACATTTTGCATGATGCACACTGCATATAAGTTAAATAAGCAGGGTGACAATATACATCCTTGACATACTCCTTTCCCTATTTGGAACCAGTCTGTTTCATGTCCAGTTCTAACTGTTGCTTCTTGAACTACATACAGATTTCTTAGGAGGCAGGTAAGGTAGTCTGGTATTCCCATCTCTTTCAGAATTTTCCATAGTTTATTGTGACCCACACAGTCAAAGTCTTTGGTGTAGTCAATAAAGCAAAAGTAGATGTTTTTCTGGAACTCTCTTGCTTTTTTGATGATCCAGCAGATGTTGGCAATTTGATCTCTGGTTCTTCTGCCTTTTCTAAATCCAGCTTGAGCATCTGGAAGTTCATGGTTCATGTCCTGTTGAAGCCTGGCTTGGAGAATTTTGACCATTACTTTACTAGCATGTGAGATGAGTGCAACTGTACAGTAGTTTGAACATTCTTTGGCATTGCCTTTCTTTGGGATTGGAATGAAAACTGACATTTTCCAGTCCTGTGGCCACTTTTGAATTTTCCAAATTTGCTGACATACAGAGTACAGCACTTTTACAGCATCATCTTTTAAGATTTGAAATAGTTCAACTGGAATTCCATCACCTCCACTAGCTTTCTTCATAATAATGCTTCCTAAGGCCCCCTTGACTTCGCATTCCAGGATGTCTGGTTCTAGGTGAGTGATCACACCATCATGGTTATGTGCATCATGAAGGTCTTTTTTGTACAGTTCTTCTGTGTATTCTTGCCACCTCTTCTTAATATCTTCTGTTTCTGTTAGGTCCACACCATTTCTGTCCTTTATTGTGCTCATCTTTGCATGAAATGTTCCCTTGTTGTCTCTAATTTTCTTGAAGAGATGTCTAGTCTTTTCCATTCTATTGTTTTCCTCTATTTCTTTCCATTGATCACTAGTTATGAGTAATTGAAAATGAATTATTACATTAATGATGTGACCAGTAGGTTGGATGCATTTCTATATTGTTAGTAACCACTGGTTTGAGTTTCCAGGTGCCCAGTGGCAGTAACTTTGGGGATAAATTTAGGGGTGCTTGTCTAGTCTCTATTTTAGTACTAAATCAGACCTCTGTTGCATACCATCACTCCTGACCTGGTCAAGTAGACATGAAGATGTGCTTTTGACTGAACAGATGAGTTATTCTATAAGAGTTTTTCAGAATTTCCTTTCTAACTTAATCAAAATAGTTACTTTGCTAGTAATAAATATTTTGAAGAATTCTAAGGATTGTCTTAACTGATCTTCATGTAAGATTATCAATCAGCAAGAAAAACAGGGTTGTCATTTTGATTTGTGATGTTATATTATGATCATTGTGATGCAATGCCACTAAGTTATAATTAGTGTAGCTTTTAGAATTCCTCCTCTGGCAATACTTGAGAGCCTAATGAAATTAGGAAGGAGGAAATTTATCTAAGAGAGAAACAATGGGTGTGCTCAGACTTCATGGCTGCTGTTGCCGCTATGCTCTGACTTGGAGAGCTATGGTTATCCTGTTGTTTCCTACTCAATGCGCTTTTATGATTTCCCAGGTTGCTTGAATTCATATGTGTGAACTACAAATTATAGTTTAATATAACAAATGTAAGCTAACTGAAAAATCCAATTTTCCAAAGTTATTGCCATTGGTTACTTTCAGAAAGATCAACAGGGTTTCAAGACTTCATTATATTTTCATGTCGTATATATGCACTTCATTAAAATGTGTGAAGAACTTTCATTATGAGAGGCAACATACCTAATCAAGTGTGCTATTAAAACAGAACCATGAGTTTCCCCAGATTACTCTTGCCTTGGTTTCAGTTCTTATCATTTGTCACAACTAATGTTCATTTGATATCTGTTGGGAGGATGGCATAGTCGTAGAGGGGGTCTGCGCTGCTACATCACTGTGACAGAGGTGGGTGGGGTGCCGACCCACGGTTGTCTGGATGTGATGGGACACCAGCTCCGTCTCACTTCCCCTTTCCAGGTGTGGCCATGTCCTCTGCTCCTGACACGTGCCTGACCAGGTGGCTAGACTCTCTCGTGCCTCCTTCTCAGGGCCAGGGGATGGAGAGCTTGTCTTCTTAGAGCATTGCTGAGCGATGCATTGTCCTCACTCTGCCCCAGTCTATGGGCCAGAGGCTGACTGGGATAAAGTAGGAACCCTCAGTACATGACCATTTCATCTCTGAGGGTTTTCTCCTTCAACTCAAGCAATCTGTGCTCAGTCCCTACTACATCGAGGCAAGTGCCAGGCAGAAAGCAAAGGTGCCAGCTTCTTCCATTCTGGAGGGATTTAGAAGTGAGCTTGCAGAGAGAGCTTTCCTGCCCCCGAACCAGATAAAAGAGCTCCCAGGCTGAGAAGGAGATGGTGAGCAGGATGAGGACAGGTCTGCAGCCACCATGGCACACTCCTGAGCCAGGGCCCAGCTGCCCTTCTCCTGCGGTCCAGTGAGTGGTGCGAGGGTCACCTTGGACTGTCCGTCAGGAGTGAAACTGACCTGTGTCTCAACATTGCTGGGGGTCCACCTGGCACCTTGGCTTAAATATACACGTAGGCAAAGGGTCAACATCTACAGCCAACTACACAACTATACAGATAATCCAATAAGGGGTTGGATTCCATTTCAGTAAATGGTAAATTTAGGTTTATTTATTCAGGTAAATTTAATCTGGTTAATTTAGGTTTCTAAGAATCATGTGGCATCACCGACTCAATGGACATGGGTTTGGGTGGACTCCGGGAGTTAGTGATGGACAGGGAGGCCTGGCGTACTGCAGTTCATGGGGTCGCAAAGAGTTGGACACAACTGAGCGACTGAACTCAACTGAACTGAACTGAAGAATCAAACTAGAAACTGCTAGGATGCACTTGGGGCACTTGGAATCAGCAGTATGTGGCTTGTCAAGAACTTTGTTGGGCTGAGAGCCACTTGTGAGCTCACAAGTTAGCTTGCCAAGTTTTGATGATGGCGGCAGACACGACTTCCTGCTCAGAGACAATGGACTTTATAACTCACAGCATGGCAAGCAGCACGCTAAAGTTATTGCAATAGAGTCCATTGCCCAAAGTTCCAAGGCACCAATGTGTTAGGTCCAGATTGTGCCTATACGTGTGGTAGGTTTCATTACAGGAGAGAAACTCTGAGCTTAGCGAATCCAAACATTTTATAGTAGGCAGCAAGGACGCCTGCTCTTTGTTCTGGAGGGATATATCACCTCTAGTTTCTCACTAATCAGTATACAGTTATCTCTGAAAAGAGTCTGGGACAAAGGACAGCCAGGGCCCCTGTTGGTACGGAGTGTGGGAGTGCAAGAGGCCCATTCAGCTGAGTCCTAGCTATGTCATGATGGCGAGTCACGTTTAGCTGGAAGTTTTTCTGTATCCCAGTGGATGAGCCATTTTATATGAAGGCTACAAAATTTGGTTTTCTCATCTGTAAAATTTAGTCTCCTTTCAGCTAATATTTATTGAATGCTCCCTAGGTCCAGGCACTGTTGTAGCACTTGGAATAAAGCAATAAATAAAGCAGGCCAAAGTCCCCACTTTTTTTTTTTTTTAAAGGTTATACTGCATTTGTAATTATTATAAAATATTCACTATATTCCACATAGGAGTTCTTTTTTTTTGTCATACATTGATATGAATCAGCCTAAAGTCCCCACTTTAAGAGAGTTTACATTTCACTTGGTATATATTGACAGTTAAAAAGAAATCAAAAGTACAGTGTGAGTCAAAGATGCTCATGCCCTGGAAAAAAAAAAAAGTAAAACAAAGCAGAGGAGAGAGAGAGAACTGGGTGGAATGTTTGGGGAGAGTGCATTGCTTTCTAGAAAAGTTAGCAAACTTTTAAGGCTTTTCAAAGGTGACGGTTGGGCAGAAATCTGAAAGAAATGAAGGTATGAGTCATGTGGATATTAAAGGAAAGAGATTTCCAGGTAAAGGAAACGGAGATGTGAAACCTAGAGACAGGTCCTGAGTGGTGAGTTGTAGGAATTGTAAAGTAGTAGGGAGGCTGTTTGGCTGCAGTGGATGGAGCGAGGGGAAGAGAAATAACTATAAGGTAGTGTTCGAGAGAGAAAGAGAGAGAGAGAAGAGGAAGGGATTGTATACATGTAGTCCCTGAAGTGTTTTGGGGGCAGAAGAACTAGAGGGATTGAGCTGGAGGATAAGAGAGGGGCTGGCCAGGAAATGCAGTGTTTGAGATTGAGACTGTGGAGAGATTAGTATTTGTAATGACAAGCGTGCCTTTGATGTGGCCTTGGGGGTGGAGGGCCTTGAGAGTAGAATGGGAGTGGTCAGCTGAGGGGAGGTGGGAGGTCAAGGAGTGAAGAGTCTGGAGTATTGGATGAGTCATCCACATGGATTTTGAAATTTCTCCAAGTTATGACAGGGCTAACTGGTGTGTAAGGAACTAAAACTCTTCTTAAAATGAGGAGGGCCCATTGAGGCACTGCTCGTGAGGAGGCACTGCTGGGCTTACACTAGTGGGTGCTTTGCTGGGGTGCTTTGGGGAGAATTAAAGATATGGAAACTTAGGAGACACTTTGCCAGGCACACAGTGTGTGTTCAATAAATCATTTTTTGTTCTTGGCTGTAAAGAACTTGGAAGTCACTACTCTTCCCTTGCAACAAAAGAAACCTGAACAATCAAAAATCAATGGCTTTTCTCTCTTTAAAAAAAATTATTGGAGTATCGTTACCTACGTTGTTGTGTTAGTTTCAGATGTACGGCAAAATGATTCAGTTGCAGATATATTTTAATTATTTTTCAGTTTCTATTCTCATAGAAGTTATTATAGAGTACTGAGTAGAGTTCCCCGTGCTATACAGTAGGTCCTTGTTGGTTATCTGTCTTATATACAGGTGTGTGTGTGTGTTAATCCCAAGCTCCTGACTTATCCCTCCCCATTACACGTCCCTTTTGGTGGCCATAAGTTTGTTTTTGATATCTTTAAACCTGTTTCTGTTTTGTAAATATGTTTGCATCATTTTTTTAAAAAATTATATTTCAAGTATGAGTGATATCATATGATATTTGTCTTTATTTCACTTCATATGATAATCTTTAGTTCCATCCATGTTGTGGGGGGTGTGTGTGTGTGTGTGTGTGTGTGTGTGTGTGAGTGTATGTGTATGTAGACTCATTCTTGTCCACCTCTGCGACTCCATGGACTGTATGTAGCCCACCAGGCTCCTCTGTCCATGGAATTTTCCAGGCAAGAGTACTGGAATGGGTTGCCATTTCCTACCTCACAAAATCTTCCCAACTTTTAGGAACTGAACCCACATCTCTTGTGTCTGCTGCATTGGCGGGCAGATTCTTTACCACTAGTACCACCTGGGAAGCCCTCCATGTTGCTACAAGTGATACTATTTCTTTATTTTTTATGGCTGAGTAATATTCCATTGTGTATAAATGTCATTGTTGTTCAGTCACTCAGTCGTGTCCGACTCTTTGCAACCCCATGGGCTGCAGCACACCAGGCTTCCCTGTCCTTCACTGTCTCCCCAAATTTGCTCAAACTCCTGTCCACTGAGTCAGTGATGCCATCCAACCATCTCATCCATGTCATCCCCTTCTCCTCTTGCTCTCAGTCTTTCCCAGCATCAGGGCCTTTTCCAGTAAGTTGGTTCTTCATACAAAGTGGCTAAAGTGTTGGAGCTTCAGCTTCAGCACCAGTCCTTCTAATGTATATTCAGGGTTGATTTCCTTTAGGATTGACTGGTTTGGTCTTCTTGCAGTCCAAGAGACTCTGAAGAGTCTTCTCCAACACCACAGTTTGAAAGCATCAATTCTTCATTACTCAGCCTTCTTCATGGTCCAACTGTTACATCCGCACATGACTACTGAAAAAACCATAGCTTTGACTATACGGACCCTTGTCAGCATATTGATACCTCTGCTTTTTAATGCATTATTTAGGTTTGTCATAGCTTTCCTTCCAAGGAGTAAGCATCTTTGATTTCATGGCTGCAGTCACCATCTGTAGTGATTTTGGAGCCGCCCAAAATAAAGTCAGCCACTGTTTCCACTGTTTCCCCATCTATTTGCCATGATGTGATGGGACCAGATGCGTGATTTTAGTTTTTTGAATGTTGAGTTTTAAGCCAGCTTTTTCACTCTCCCCTTTCACCTTCATCAAGAGGCTCTTTAGTTCTTCACTTTCTGCCATAAGGGTGGTGTCATCTGCATATCTGAGGTTATGTACCGTGTCTTCTTTATCCATTCCTTTGTTGGTGAACATTTAGTTTGTTTCTTGGCTATTGTAAATAGTGTTGCAATGAACATTGGTGTGCATGCACCTTTTTAAATTATGATTTTCTCTGGATATATGGCTTGGAGTGAGATTGCTGGATTTCAGTTGTTTTTCTTGATCCATCAGAATACAGAATTTGCAGGACAAACTGCCATCCTGAGATCAGGAGAGAGGGGAATTCAGACAGTCATAGGTGGGATCTGCTTACCTGAAGCAGAAGCCACTAGAACCACGAGTTCCTAGAGGTGGAGTGTGGACTAGCGTGAAAGTGAGAAATGTCTGGGGGCTGTGGTCTTCATCTCCTAGATGACATTTCTGGAGAAGCAAGGGCCCCTATGAATAGACTGGGCTTGAAACTTGGACACTCTGTAATCCAATCCCCTGGTCAGATCTCTTCATGTCAAATCTCTCGGTATTTTTTAAAAAACTATAATTCAGAAAAATAATAACCTGTTTGAAAATGCAAGAATGTTATAGCTATCACTAGACTCCATCGCAGTTCAAGGACATGCCGTGGCAATAGAATAACACTTTTAGGGACCACATGTATGAAAACTGGTTCTAGCAACATGAGTCCCATGTGTGTTTTTTTAAAGTGTCTTTTTTTGGGGGGGGAAGGGAAAATGATTCATTAGATCTAACTCAGATAATTGACATGATCCTCATGCAAGAACAGAGTCGGGAGGATTGAGAGGGAGGAGGGAGGAGAAAGGGAAAGAGGGAGGGGGAAAGAAATCTTAAACAAATGTAGGTACAGCTCTACAGAGGAATAGGAACAGTAGTTTGGAAGTGGGAAAGATTCCAGATTCAACCTAGATCTAAGAAAGTGAAAATCGCTCCGATGTGTCTGTGACCCCATGGACTATACAGTCCGTGGAACCCTCTAGGCCAAAATACTGGAGTGGGTAGCTTTTCCCTTCTCCAGGGAATCTTCCCACCCCAGGGATCAAACCCAGGTCTCCCGCACTGCAGGCAGATTCTTTACCAGCTGATCTACAAGGGAAGCCCAACCCAGATCTAAGGATAGGCTTTTATTATTATTATTTTTTTTATTAGTTGGAGGCTAATTACTTCACAACATTTCAGTGGGTTTTGTCATACATTGATATGAATCAGCCATAGATTTACACGTATTCCCCATCCCGATCCCCCCTCCCACCTCCCTCTCCACCCGATTCCTCTGGGTCTTCCCAGTGCACCAGGCCCGAGCACTTGTCTCATGCATCCAGCCTGGGCTGGTGATCTGTTTCACCATAGATAGTATACATGCTGTTCTTTTGAGATAGGCTTTTAAAAACAGTTACTTATGTCTACATTTATTTGGTTGAGTGTTGGTTGTGGCACATGGACCCTGCAGTCTGCAGCACCCAGGCTTAGTTGCCCCGTGGCACTCGGGATCTTAGTTCCCTGACCAGGGATCAAAGCCCTCTCCCCTGCGTTGGGAGGTGGACTCTTAATCACTGCACCACCAGGGAAGTCCTAAGATGGGCCTTTCTAATTGTCCTCAGGATAAGGAACCGGAGATCATCACTCTGCATTTTCTCCTTTTATATCTATTCCTGCCATCAACTGGATGATACTATAATTCTAAATGAAAATTTCAGAACCAGGGCATCTCAATGGTGCAGCCACTCTCCGTTGGCCACGTTTGTGTGGAACTTTGTATCAAGTTATCTCCAGGTTGGTTGGCCCCTCCGTGGGCTATCTGCTCTCCTGGAATCCCACCAAGAGGCCTGAGGTGCGGGCAGGGCTTTTCAGGACAAAGGCTCCCTGCACAGGGATAGCGAAGGGCCCTGTGAGGCAAAAGCCCGCAGGGAGAAACGGAACGGAGCTGTCGTTAGACATCCGGAGGGAAAGAAAACAACTCAATTTTGGGAATTTGCTATCCAGGCATTTACCTTGGTTACAGGCAGTCAAAATGTCTACAACATTTATCATGCTGGTTTTAAATAATTCCCAGAAGCACTGATTTTTTTTTTTTAATTATATAGTCTATGTTTGCAGGGACACCCATAACGCAGCTAGAGCCCAGATACTCTGGTGACCATTACACCGTGTGGACCGGTGATGCGCTGTAGGGTGAAATGCCCAGTACCGGAGAATCGCTGTCACTGTACTGCCCTCTAGTGGTGTATTCTTGGCTTTGCAGTTACTTCGCTGCCACGTGCAGAAAGCGGCCTTTTGCTCTCAAGTTAGAAAGGAAATTGTGCTTTTCTTCAATTTAGAGAATGCACCAAGTGCCATAATATCACAATATCTATGTAGGACAGGGAGGCCTGGCGTGCTGCGATTCATGGGGTCGCAAAGAGTCGGACACGACTGAGCGACTGAACTGAACTGAACTGAACTGATGTAGGTCTTACCTAGGAAAGTCACAAGTTAGGCCCATCAAACTTTAATAGAAGATCCTGTGTTGAAGACCATGGAAGCAGAGTGTTTTGAATCTGAAATGCTTGTCAGTGTTGTTAGAATTATTTTACATAAGGAATGGAACAAATCTTAAGACCGTTGAATCCAACCCAGTCATTTTACAATGAGAAAACAAGCTCCAAGCTTGAAATATCTTGGTCTATTGCAGATAATTTAGAATAGAACTTAGCTTAAAATTGAAACTTCCTGACTCCCAGGCAGGGAATCTTTCTCTACAGAACCCACATCATATGCATGCTAAGTTGCTTCAGTTGTGTCCAACTCTTTGTGACCCCATGGACTGTAGCCCTCCAGGATCCTCTGTCCATAGGATTCTCCAGGCAAGAATTCTGGAGTGGGTTGCCAGGCCCTCCTCCAGGAGATCTTCCCCACCCAGGGATCAAACCTGGGTCTCCTGCATTGCAGGTGGATTCTTTACCACTGAGCCACCTGGGAAGTCCAGCCCACATCGTACATCACGCTTATTCAATAGGAAGAGAGCCTAATATGCAGGCTCAAGGTGCTATCAAGAAAAAAGGTATGATACATTAAAAAAGAAAATTAATCCATTCATTATTTTAAGGGAGAGGAGGATATATGTTCTTTGTCTTTCAGGAAAAAAAAAATAGTTTAGAAACATTACCTTCTTTATTGATTCCAGAACATTTTCTTTGCAAAGCTGGAAAAGAGGAGAAAATGGGCGGAATAGGGTAGAGGCAAGTGGGGGAGGGTCTACAAGAATGTCTGTCTCCACGTTTCTGACCTCAGGTCCTCTTTCTTAATCAGTGAACAGATAACAAAGGTGACTTGCTGGTGCCAAGTCAGGCATCTGAATGGCTGTGGTATGGACTGAATTGTGTCCCCATTGTCCCAATTTATATGTTGAAGCCCTAGTCCTCAATGTGACTATATCTGGAGATAGGCCTGTAGAGAGATAAATACTGTTAAGTGAGGTCATAATGGTGGGAGGTCTAAGGGTGGGGCCCTTAAGAGAAGAGGGGAGAGAGAGATCTGCCATGCTAGGGCAGTTGCATGCGTGCACGCTCAGTCGTGTCCAACTCTATGCAACTCTGTGGACTGTAGCCCGCCAGGCTCCTCTGTCCATGGGATTTCCCAGGCAAGAGTACTGCAGTGGGTTGCCGTTTCCTCCTCCGGGGATGTTTCCAGCCCAGGGGTTGAACCCACACTTCCTGCCTTGGCAGGTAGGTTCTTTACCTCCGAGGCACCTGGGAAGCCTAGGACATAGTCAGAAGGCACTATATGCAATCCCAAAGAGTTCTCATTGGAATTGGACCATGCCGGCACCCTGCTTTCATTATTTCATTTTAATTTTACACATTTTGGAAGCTGAAGATAACTTGGTAACTTTCTCTCCTTGTAAGGGGTTGTTGTTTTTGTTATTGTTCTTTAGTCACTAAGTCATGTCTGTCTCTTTATGACCCCATGGACCTTAGCCCCCCAGGCTCCTCTGTCCATGGGATTCTCCAGGCAAGAATACTGGAGTGGATAGCCATTCCCTTCTCCAGGGCATCTTCCTGACAAAATGATCAGACCCAAGTCTCTTGCCTTGGCGGGTGGATTCTTTACCTGTGAGTCAGTTGTGTGACTAATCAAAACAAGGTTTGCGTGACTCTGAAGCCCGAGATTATCGCCCCATTCTACCTCCACCCTCAACTTTGTCCATGCCAGACCTTCACTAGCTGGACCTCCCCAACCCGATCTTGATGGATCCTGAGAAACCAACAGAGATTCACCAAGCTTGGCTTAGCAGTCACAACAGTTAGAGACGTGCTGTGGTCAAGTCTTCTAATATGGATGAATATGGGTTCTGCTCTCTTCCTGACTTCTCTGGTGCTTTTGCCATTGTGGACAATCCCTCCTTGGAAAGCCCTCTTCTGTAGACGTCCCTGATACCAATTTTTGTTGTCTGTCTTTTTTCCTGACTCTTCCTTCCTTGTTTATTCAAGGGCATTTTTTTCTCTTGATGCATGTTAGCAGCCTTGATGTGTCCAGAAAGTGAAAGTGAAAGTGAAGTTGCTCAGTCATGTCCGACTCTTTGCGACCCCATGGACTGCAGCCCACCAGGCTCCTCTGTCCATGGGACTTTCCAAGCAAGAGTACTGAAGTGGGGTGCCATTTCCTTCTCCAGGAGATCTTCCCGACCCAGGGGTTGAACCTGATCAGATTGAGGTGCCCTAATGGTGTCTATCTATTGATCTTTTCTCTTGGCAATTTCATGTAGTATGTGTTATTTGGTTTTTTATTACCACAGATATTCTTAGACCTTCCAAGTAGCTTTCTCTTTCTTTCCTTTTTGTCTTGATGCCTCTCCTGAGCTTCTGATCCATGTATCAAGTATGCTGGATATATCTATCTGTATCACTAACCGATACTTCAATACTGATTATACACCTGAACTTAGAAGCTTTCATTCATTAAATGTTCTTACTCAAACTAAGCCAGAAATAGCAACAATTTCCCAGTCACCCCTGTGGAAAGCTGGGAACAAGTCCCAATGTTTTTCTTCTGCACACTCTTCTTTATCTGTTCAGTTACCAATTTCTGGTTATTGATCACCTAAATAACCACAGACTTCACACCTTGTTCCCTTCCCTGTGGCTGTTACTCTAGTTCACAATTTCTTCATTGCTGGCTTGCATTAATCTTCTAACTCATCTCTCTGCTTCCATTTCTGATCCACTTAAATCTTTTCTGCTACAGCTAGACTGAATAATCTAAAATGCAGATGTGACCAAGTGCAAAGAAGAACATTCAGTCTCTAAAACAAAGTGCACAGGGTCCTTATCACCTAGTCACTGCCTTTCTTTCCAGCTTCATTTCTGGTCATCTTTATAGCATATGCCACATTTCAAGTTTGCAAAGTTTTTTTTCTAATTCTTTGCTTAAAAATATAATTTGGTTAGTTCTTTATGCTTTTTTCTCTGTCCACAACTCACTACTCCTCCAAACCCTCAGCAATAGTCCTCACTCAGCAGAATGATGCCTATGGCAACTCTTTGTTTTTCAAAACTCAGCTGAATTTTCATCTCCTCCAAGAAGCCTTCCTGAGGTCACACTAGGCTGAGTATCCATTCTTTGTGTTAACAGAATCCTGACCATTCCTCTGCCCTTGGACTTACCATTTAATCTGTTTTTTAAATTTGCTCCTTAAAGGGAGTGGGGTCAGAATTCAGCCCAATGCTTAGCAGGTCCAAATAAATGTTTGTTAAACTTTAGTTTTTAAGGGCAAGTTTTTTTTAATGTCAGATTCTTAAGTTTCACAATTTTCTGAGCCACTATCTATTCTATTATTTAATTTATTTCTGGCTGCCCTGGGTCTTCATTGCTACATGCAGGCTTTCTCTGGTTGCAGTGAGCAGGGGCTACCCTCCAGCTGCTGCGCTCAGCTGCTCACTGCAGGGACTCTGCCGTGGACTGCAGCTTTAGGCTGTGAAGTCTTCAGTAGCCGTGGGGCTCCGCTTCTAGGCAGATCTTTTTCAGTAAATGCTACTATAACACTACATCATCCCTTGTTGGTTGAATCTTCAGCATGTAAAGCTGTGGATCTGAAGGGTGTACTATAAAGTCTCACTTGGATTTTCGTCCTTTTGACTGGGCAGGTTAGGTACCCCCACCCCCACTGTTGTTGAAGGGTCCCCCACATGAGTGGATACATTAGCTCCTTTGTTGAAAAATACCATAGAGAAAATAACCTTGATTACAGGTGTCTTCTGATTGTCAAAATTGTGCAGTTCTTCCACTTGGCATGAACAAAAATGGCGGTGATGTTGAAGAGATTTTGGCCTTGCTTGACCAAGATCTGACAGAGGAAGAGTGGATGCAGTTGTATATGGAGAGGATACAAGCTGCAATCAAAAGCAACAGTGAACAGCCTGAAAATGAAGTCTTCCGGGGGTGGAAAGAGAAGCACTCTGTGCAATTTTGCTGGGCTTGACAGCGATGCAAGGATTGCAGGTAAGTCTGACTCCAGTTTTGAAAGGGCGTGCATGTTCAGGGAGGTTTGCAGGATGTTTTTGTGCCTGTAAAGAATCATGTGCTAGGAAAACACATGGGGCTAGGCGGGAAGGCATCTCGTGCTGTGTCAAGCCATCCACACCGGCCACGCCAGCATGGCAGATGGAGCCTCAAGCTTTACATCAGGCACGTGTTAGCTACCTGCCTGCCCTGATTGACTCAGACAACGATGAGCTGTTAAAAGGTGACCTTTTCTTGTCTTTATTGCACCCTGTCTCCTCTGCCTCCCACCACCCCAACCTCCGAGGAGTAAGCCTCACCTCCGCCGTCAGCGCCGCTCAGCCTCCCAGGGAGCTGGCTGTCCTCCCAATGCTGGCGGGTGAGATCCCGCAGCGTATACGTTATTTCTACTTTGTACAGGCTGTGTCTTTTTCATATCACTCCCGCTTTTACTATACGGTAGTGTTATTTTACATTTTTTGTGCTATTTTGTATGAATTGGTAGGTTATTTGGGGGGACTGGGAACACTCAAACATTTTGTCTTATGAATAGTTGCTTTTTCACTTTATGCCGTTTCTGCTTACAGAGGTTTTTAGAAACACTCTACTTTTGGGAAACTTACATGTTTATATACAGATATGTACATCTGTATATGTATATGTTAATTATAATTAATCTCCAATTGCATATGATTATATTGTTATTATTACATGCAACACTAATATAAGGTAATGCTATTACTGATATATTAATTATAATTATGATTAATATATTAATATATGTACACATATGTGTAGATATACATATAATATATATTTATATATGTATGATGTATGTATTTATACAGCTACAGTCACATTAAGCAACTGCTGTCTTCAAAACACCATAGAATGCATAAATATGTAGAGCTATACCACAGATCCAGTTGAAGGAAAGTTACTTTGTCAAGGTCCAATTCGCTTGTGGATAGACTAATTTTTCTTAATCCCCATTGTAAGGAATCCCAGCAACATCCTTCTCAGCGCTCTTTATCCTTTTCATTGTTTGTCTCACAAGGAATTAGAGAAAGCATTAAAATATTGAAGGTGGCACCACAGGGTCCCAAGTGCTTCCCTTCCCAGGGGCTCTGATCTGGGCCACTCCCATCAATGCATCAGGAACACATGTTTTCAAATAATTGTTCTGAAAAAGCAGCTCATATCCTGGAACGAGTTCCTACTCACTAATCCAAGAATTGTATTCTCTGGTTTATTCTTTTCACTCACGATCTTTGTGCTTTTATCTTGGCCAGGAAAAGAGCCATTGTATTCTGCAGAACTGTTGTTTGACGGGTTAGCATTAGAACTTTTGGAAATTTTGTTTTTATGGAAATGGTACTTTAAAAATACACTGGCATTTCATCATTAAACCCATGTCTTGTCTTTTAAAAGCCGATAGCTGTTTATTATTCCTGGCTTTTATGACTTAAGTCTCTATTAATCTGCTACATCTGTGCCAAGGTTAAAAACCTTTGTTTTAAATGTATACTCCTAAAGTGTGTTTATGGGCTAAACAGTCAAGCAGATTTCTACTAAAAGTAAAAAAAAAATAATGTACATACTATATACTATAAATACATGTTTATAGGTACACTTTAAATGTTCTAAAACAACATTGTAAATATTAGTAATAGTCAATCCACAAATATATTAACAAACACATATTTCTTCATTTGTTCTGAACATACCCCCCTGGCATTGGATGGTAAGGTTTCTGCCATAAAACTTACTTAACTAGTCAGACACGTTTTTCTGGCTGCAATTACATATTTGTAAATAGTCTCCAAGTAACTTTTATAAGAATAAAGAGAAAGATCTTTCCAATACCAGATTTCATATATTTAAATAAAATTACTGTAATAGTTCTATTAAATTATAATGGGGCACAGTTTGCACTGTGATAAATTTGTTTCTACTCTGTAAGTCTCCCTGCTTGTCAGATCTTCACATGCCTTTCAGACATCTTGGATGGATGTTGGTGCTATGTAGGGAGCATTAATTATACTAAAACTCAAACTTTCTCCTAGAGATTCTAACTCAGCTGCTTTGGGTGGACATTAGTATTTTTTAAAAACTCCCCAGTACATTCTGAAGTGCAGGCAGAACTGATAGTGAGAGGCTGAGCGTGATTAACAAGTCACTGAAAGTCAAGCAGAAGCTTCTGCATCTGCCCCAGCCCCGTGCTCCACCCTGGCTGGGATGATGCATCCAAAGCCTGTCACATCCCAGGAGATCAACAGAAGTTAGCGACACCCTTAAGTATCTAAAGCCAGGTGGTCCAAGAGAATTTTCTGTAATGATGGAAATGTTCTATGCCTACTGTGAGCTAAGGATGCCACCCACTGTAGCAGTAAACAAAGGCTGTTGCAGCATCAAGCCCTCACACGAAGCCCCTCCCTCCAGGGAACTCAGAAAGCAAACAGAGAAGGTCCACATTCAGCATTCAGCTGCAGCAGCCTCATCCTTCCCAGGCGGTGCCCCTGAGGAGGCTGGGTTGAGAGAGCGCAGGGTGCTGGCCCAGACAGCTGAGGTGCATATCAAAGGAATGATTTCAGTGAGCTCACACTCTTACATGTTCCCAAACACAGAAAAGTGCTAAATTCTTTAACTTGAGATATATACTCTTCAGTTAACAGCAATCATTTGATGTTCTGACTACCTGGTTTTGGGGGCATAAACATCTATATATCCTGGCTCCTCCCTTGCCTCTTCAGAACAATTGCTCAAGAGTTATTTGAGATGCTATATCCTGGGCTTAAATCCTCAGATTTGTTCACTGAATAAAACATAATTCTCAATTTTTAGGTTGTGTTTTCTTTTTCTTTTAGCTGACACTATCCTATCCGACAGAACATCCAGTAGCCACTTAGAGTGGTTGAACATGTGACTAGTACAACTGAGAAAGTGGATTTAAAATTTTATTTTAGAAGCTTAAATTGAAATAGCCACTGTGGTTAGCAGCTGGTCTCTAGACAACACACATCTAACTGACGCAGAAATGGTGAACTCTGCCTCGTCTCCACTTAAGCTCCCTAAAAGGACTCCTGATGTGTCTGGTTGCAAGTGATCTTGTTTCTATCTGTGCCTTTCCTAGTGCTTCTGTAACAAATCACCACCAACACAGAGGCATAAAAGAATACAAATTTAAGATCCCGAGTTCTTAGGTCTGGAGTCTCTAGATGCCAGAAGTTCAAAATGAGTCTTTCTAGGCTAGAAGCAAGGTGTTGGCAGGGCTGCATGTCTTCTGGGGCCCTAGGAGTAAATCTTTGCCTTTTCCATCTGCTGGGGATCGCCTGCGTTCCTGGGCTTGTGGCTCCTCCATCTACCGTCAGAGGCAGCAATGTAGGGTCTTCAGATCTCTCTCTCTGGCTCTGACATTCCCACCTCCCTCTGTTACTGAGTCCAAGCTTGCTCTGCTTGCTGCATGATAAGCCAGTAAGTCCAAGAGATGAAGTGTTGAGGCAAGGAATTACAACTTTATTCGGAGAGCTGGCTGACCGAGAAGATGGCAGACTAACATCTCAAAATAACCATCTTGTCGGGGCCTGGATGCCAGGTACTTTAATGGATCAGAGATGAGGGAGGGGTAAGAAAACAAAATAAAAAGACCATTTAATACTTGCGAATATCTCCTAGAACTTAAACCTTGGACATAGTGGTGTGCAAGTTTCACTTCCTTACAGACATTTCACAGGTGGTGTAAAGTGGCCACAGCTCTCTGTGATCCTGGCTCCCCCAAAATGTGAATTTCTGAGCCATGCTGGCAAGCAGCAGATGGGCAGCAGCACCATTCTTCACACCAGGAAGTGAAGAATGTCACAGTCCTTCACAAGGGGGCAGGGCCAGGTTATCTCCCTGTGAGGTACACAAAGGCACTTTGGTTTAAGGGTCAGGCAGAGTTGGGGCAGGATCCCCTGAGGCAAGGCATTATGTATGCTACAAAAGCAAAAATCAAGGATTAAAGTCACAGAAACAGATCCAGTATGGAGTCAAAGTTAACCCTTCCCAGTTGCACCTCTTTCACTTAGAATGATCCTTCTGATAACACTGGGCCCACTTGAACAGTCCAGATAGTCTCCTCAGCTCAAAACCCTTAATTTAATCACACTTCACAGTGTCATCTGCCATGTGAGGTAACACATTCGCAGGTTGTGGGGACTAGGCTGTGGATGTCTTTGGGAGGGGACATTATTCAGCCTGCTCCATCAGCATACTTATTCCACGTGGCCTGATAGATAGTTTCCCATCTGCTTTTCTATCCGCTTCATTCAAAGCAGCAAGTGAGTCTCAATGATTTAATTCCTGGTTAAAGCTGACTTTTACATCATAGAGGCTCAAAATATGTTTCCTGGAATAAGTTGATTAAAGAAATTGGCATACACACACTACTATACATAAAATGAAAAACTAATAAGGACCCACTCTGTAGCACAGTGGACTCTACACAATACTCTGTAATGACCCATATGAGAAAAGAACCTAAACAAGAGTTAATATATAACTGAAACACTTTGTTTCACAGCAGAAACCAAATTAAACATTGTAAATCAACTACACCCTAATAATGAAATTTTAAAATAAGAGAAAGAAATATGACAAAAAAATTAAAGAATGAAGTATTTGATAGATGCTGACTGAGTGAAGCTGCAAGATGGGCCTGATGCAGCAAATTAATTTTTAGAATTTCATGTATTGAATTAGTCACCAATCAGTTGATCAACAGACCCATAGAACAGATTTTGGAGCAATACTCATCAATTACCAATCAAATGTAGACTTAAGAATTCTGCCCTGGTCCGTTCATTTTGGCTACATATGTGTTTTGCAAGGAGATCAAACCAGTCAGAACTAAAGGGAATCAACCTTGAGTATTCATGAGAAGGACTGATGCTGTGGCTCAAGCTCCAATATTTTGGCCACCTGAGGTGAAGAGTCAACTCATTGGAAAAGACCTGGTGCTGGGAAAGATTGAAGGCAAAAAGAGAAGTGGGCAGCAGAGAACGGGCTGGTTAGATAGTATCACTGACTCAGTGGACATGAGTTTGAGCAAACTCCAGGAGATAGTGAGGGACAGGGAAGCCTGGAGTGCTACAGTCCATGGGGTTGTAAAGAGTCGGACACGACTTAGTGAGTGAATAACAGCAACAACAGAACAAATGTGTACTGAGTAATGTAGGCATGGAAGTCATACCCTGTTTGCCTGATTCTCTCTAGGAATTAAGTCAAGAGCAAAGAGGATGGAGGGATATCTTTTGATGCGTTTTAAAGTGCCAGCAGAATATTTAAAGATTAACGCCATTATTGATGAAGGAAGTTAGTGTATGAAACTTTGTGTGATTACTTTATTATTCCTTTATATCAGAGGGAACAATTTAGGTTTTTTGAAAAGACAATCTGGAGAGAAAACGTCCAGTTCGATTATTACATCCACAAAGTTTAAATGTATATAAATGTGGAAAGGATCCTATAATAGACCCCATGGACTCATCACCCAGCTTAGACAACTGGCTTCCCACGGCCTGTACTGTTTCCATCTGTGCTCATTTCTCCTCCTCCACCCCAACCCTCACTATTTTCAAGCAAATCCCAGACTTGTATCATTTTCTTCACAAATTTAATTATTTATAAACACATTTGGGAAGACTTGCTAATGAATTTCCTCTTATTCATGCTGGCTTCCTGCACATTTTGGCTACTCCATCATCTTGCTGACATTTACTGTCTTTTCTTCGCCTTATGTGGAATTTTGCACTAAAAGACAAAGCTTGGGAACTAAAAATAGAAAAGGCTAAGTTGGCCAGACTTGTTTAATTTTTCTATTATTTTAATTCATATTTTAGAAAGTAGCTTACAAAGTGGAAATACGTATTTCCATATGATATTGCATTTGTGTTAAAACAATATTTTTATTTTAAGGAGCACTCTTAACCACAGGGGGAATATGAGTGAGAGCTGAAGCTCTGCTTACTTTTATTTCAGGAACATGTTGAATAATGTTAAGGTAAAACAAAATAATCCAGTGTAAGACGCATAAAGAGCTCCCAGGATTAGGGGATATTCTGAGGGGAAATTTCTCATAGGAAGAATTCAGTTCAGTTCAGTTCAGTCACTCAGTCGTTAGGTGAAGGCAAAACTAGAACTGAGAAATAAGATATTTTTGAATGTGATAGTTTGATCAGAAAATATAAAGCCATATAAAATGTGGTTTCATAAAATATGAAAATATGAAATGTTCCTTTTGGACACTAAAATACTATCTTTTCATGTCTGTCTGTACACAGTGATTATAAATGACCTTCCTCTTTATATAAAATATGTCAATAAAAGGCCCATCATCAGGGTTAGCTGGATTGGAGAAGGAGGATGGTGATAATACTGTTGACAGTTACCTCTATCTATCTGCCATTTCTTTTTGTGTTATTGTCTTTAAGTACTAACCAGAGCTAATTTATCCATTCAACAAACATGAGTCACAATATTTTATTCATAAGGATACCAATTAAATATTTGGAGGAACAAGTAAAATTAATTTCTGGTTTTTCAGTCTAAAGCTAGCATTCTAAAATTTATCTAGCTTAAAATTCCTGTCATTGTTCCAAGGAAGAAAGTTTCTCTGTATATGTTCCATTCATAGACTGGTGATGATTTTTAGTTGAATAGAATATTTAGTCTAATATTATAGGGGTCTAATTCTGTCTAAAGAATCTACCTGCAATGCAGGAGACCTGGGTTCGATCCCTGGATTGGGAAGATCCCCTGAAGAAGGAAATAGCAACCCAATACTGTAGTACAGTATTCTTGCCTGGAGAATTCCAATGACAGAGGAGCCTGGTGGGCTACAGTGCATGGGGTCGCAAAAAGTTGGACATGACTGAATGACTAACACTTTCACTTTTACTTTCAATTCAGCTCTATGTTTGGACCCCGGGATCTCTGGATTAAATGAATTATTAAAGATCACATAGTTAAAATATGTCCGTTTGGAGACAAAAAGTCAGCTTTCTTGCCTTCCACATTGGGTGCACCCATCCCAAATATTAATACATAAGATGAGCTTTTATCTCAAGTGACAGATGTAGAAAATTATTTGTTTCTGTTAACTATGATGGTATATAAATTTGTGCTTTAATAAAATGGCTTTGAACACAAGTTATTTCAGGAAGTTATGTAACTTTTAAGGTCCCTCCAAGCTCTAAGATGACGAATTTGTAAGAAGAGGTCCTAGGTTGTGTTTTTTCAAAGCAAACAACATTTTTTTTTAAGTTAATTTTTATTTTTATTTATTTTTTCCCAATTATTTTTATTAGTTGGAGGCTAATTACTTTACAATAGTGTAGTGGTTTTTGCCATACGTTGACATGAATCAGCCATGGATTTACATGTGTTCCCCATCCTGATCCCCCCTCCCACCTCCCTCCCCACCCCATCCCTCTGGGTCATCCCAGTGCACCAGCCCTGAGCACTTGTCTCTTGCATCCAACCTGGGCTGGTGATCTGTTTCACCCTTGATAAAGCAAACAACTTTTTATTGAAGTACAGTTAATTCAGTTGCACAGTTAATTAAATTAAATTCAGTTAATTCAGAAGTACAGTCAGTTTCTGGTATACTGTAAGGTGATTCAAATATATATCTGCATTTTTCAGATTCTTTTCCAAGAAAACTTATTACAAGATATTAAATGAAGTTCTCTGTGCCAGGTTGTTTATTATTATACAGTGATTTGTATCAGTTGATCCAAAACTCATAATTTACCCTTCCCTAATGTGTTTCCCCTTTGGCAATCATAAGCTTCTTTTCTGTGTCTGTGAATCTGTTTCTGTTTTGTATATAAGCTCATTTGTACTGTTTTTTAGATTCTACATATGAGTGACATCATATAATATTTGTCTTTTTCTGTCTTACTTCACTCATTATGATAATCTCTAGGTCCATTCATGTTGCTGTAAATGACATTATTTTACTCTTTTATGGCTGAGTAGTTCCACGTTTTACATATGTGTGTATCCATCTTCTTTATTTATCTGTTGATGGACATTTAGGTGGTCTCCATGTCTTGGTTTTCATGAATACTGACTGCTGCTTTGAACATAGGGGTGCATGAATATTTTTGAATTACAGTTTTGTTTGGATATATGCCCAGGAGTGGGATTGCTGGATCACGGGTCAGCTCTAATTTTAGTTTTCTGAGGAACCTCCACACTGTTCTCCATAGTGGCTGCACCAACTCACATTCCTCCCAACAGTGTCAGAGGGTTTCCTTTTCTCTACGTCTGCTCCAGCATTTCTTATAGACTTTTTAACGATGAGGAGGCTCTCAACATTTAAACCCTAATGTTCAGCTGCTGGAAGGACTCATTCTGGGTCACAATGATGACATTTAGATACCAGCAGTCTGCTGTGTCCTGACCTTCTGAGAACCATAACTTCTTTGTGTAGAGCTGTTTCCACTTTCCAATATGTCATTTTATTATCATTATAAATCACACTTGTTTTTTAAGGTTTTTAACTTTCAAATTATCATAAATTAAGAACTGGTTTTCTTTGGTCAGAGTTATAACAATCAGTTGCCCATGAAGTCAAATAAAAAAAAAAATCACAATCAATGAAAAAACATAGTCAATATCTTCATTATTCTTGGCTATACTTTTCCCAGATTGGAATTTCACAATATGACAGAACATTAAGCAAAGTGAAAATATGTATGTCGGCTCACATACAGGGACCTGCCCATTTTTGCAAGGTCAGTTGGCTACTGCTCACGTTTTAAGGTCAGTGAAAATCTCAAGTTTCACCGGATTTTAGCTGGAGAGAGTAAACAAAACAATGGAATGAGTAGAAGGGGACTGAGATACGCAGGTTTGGGGGGGAACTTAATGAGCAACCTTTGAAGGGCAGAGAATGACAGGAACTAGTTTTTACTTATCCTGGGTTTTATTCATTCTGCATAACTTGAGTTCATTGTAACTTAATATTAAAAAAAATCTAAGTATGTTGTCATTTTGGCCTTTTTTAATGCCCTTCTCCCTTTGAAAGTTAGAAAGTATCTGGGGCCCACATTAGTTAGCAAATTAATATAGCAGTTTGAAATTGTACATCGTTAAAATGAAAATCTTCTGCTTTGTGAAGGACACCTTTAAAATAATGAAAGAGTAAGCTGCTGATTGGGAGAGAACCTTCATAAAACACATATCTGACAAAGAGCTGGCATCTAAAACTTACAGAGATCTTTAAATTCTCATCAGTAAGAAACAGTTTCATTTAAAAAAAAAGTGAGCAGAATATCTGAACAGACATTTTACCAAAAAAATAAACATTCGAGGAGATGATCAACACCATATGTCATTTAGGGAACTATAAATTAAAACAACAATGAGATGCCACTACATAACTATTAGAAATGGCCAGAATCCAAAAAACTGACAACACCAAATGCTGGTGAGGATGCGAAGCCCCAGAAACTCTAATTCACTGATGGCAGTAATACAAAATGGTCCCGCCTCTTTGGAAGGCAGTTTGGCAGTGACTCAAAACTAAACATACTCTTACCACACGTGTGTGTGTGTTCAGTCACTCAGTCGTGGCCAACCCTTTGTGACCCCATGAACTGTAGCCCACCAGGCTCCTCTGTCCATGGAAATTTCCAGGAATTCTGGAAAATTTCCTACTCCAGGGGACCTTCCTGACCCAGGGATCAAATCCCTATCTCCTGCATTGGAAGGCAGATTCTTTACCACTGTGCCACCTAGGAAGCCCACTCTTACCATACGGTTCAGCAATCATGTTCCTTGGTATTTAATTAAAAAGGAGTTGAAAATTTATGTCCACACAAAAACCTGTATGTGGGTTTTTACAGCAGCTTTATTCATGATTATCAGAACTTGGAGGCAACCAAGACATTTTTCACTAGATAATTGTATAAATAAACTGAGGTATATCTAGACAATAGAGTATTATGCAGTTATAAGATGAACTATCTAGCTGCAAAGACATAGAGGGGCCTTAAAGGTAGGCATGTATGCATGCTAAGTTTCTTAAGTCATGTCTGACTCCTTGCAACCCTATGGACCATAGCCTGGCAGGCTCCTCTGTCCACAGGATTCTCCAGACGAGAACACTGGAGTGGATTGCTATGCCCTCCACCAGCGGAACTTCCTGCCCAGGGATCAAACCCACGTCTCTTGTGTCTCCTGCATTGACAAGCATATTCTATACCACTAGTACCACCAGGGAAGCCCTGAAATGCATACTGCTATGTGAAATAAGCCAGTCTAAAAATACTACATGACTACAACTTTGACATTCTAGAAAAGGAAAAACTATGGAAACACAAGAAGGATCTGTGGTTTCTAGGGATTTAAGGGCAGGGAGGCAGAGTACAGAGGATTTTAGAGCAGTGAAACCCATCTTAAGATACCGTAATGGTAGATACATGTTATTCATAATGTATTATTAGACCCACAGAATGTAAAACACAAATGATGAACCCTAATGTAAACTTTGGACTTTAGATAGTAATTATGTGTCAAAAATGCATCAATTGTAAGAAATGTATCACACTAATGCAGCATGTTGATAATAGTGGAAACTGTGAGTGAGTGAGTGTGTGTGTATTGTAGTAGGAAAAGGGGGTTGGGTAGATGGAAGCTCTCTGTACTTTCTACTAAATTTTCTGTAAACTTAAAAAGGAAGAGTATGAAATGAATTCTGAAGATGCATTATGAATTTTTGAATATTATGCATTATTTCCTTTTTAAAACGACTTTGAAAGTGAAAGTGAAGTTGCTCAGTCATGTCTGACTCTTCGAGACCCCATGGACGTAGCCCACCAGGCTCCTCCATCCATGGAATTTTCCAGGCAAGAGTACTGGAGTGGGTTGCCATTTCCTTTTCAAGGGGATCTTCCCAACCTGGGGATCGAACCCAGGTCTCCCGTATTGTGGGTAGATGCTTTACCGTCTGAGCCACCAGGGAATCCCTAAAATGACTTTACTGAAATATAATTGATATACAAAGAACGGCACATATTTAATATATACAATTTGGTGAGTTTGTTGTTGTTACTGTTGAGTTGTTAAGTCATGTCTGACTGTTTGTGACCCCGTGAACTGCAGCATGCCAGGCATCTCTGTCCTTCACTATCTCCCAGAGTTTGCTCAAATTCGTGTCCATTGAGTTGGTGATGCTATCTAACCATCTCATCCTCTGTTGTTCCCTTCTCCTCCTGCCCACAATCTTTGCCAGCATCAGGATCTTTTCCAATGAGATGGCTCTTTGCATCAGGTGGCCAAAGTATTGAAGCTTTAGCGTCAGCATCAGTCCTTCCAATGAATGTTCAGGGTTGAATTCCTTTAGGATGGACTGGTTGGATCTCCTTGTTGTCCAAAGGACTCTCAAGAGTCTTCTCCAGCACCACAATCTGAAAGCGTCAGTTCTTTGGCGCTCAGCTTTCTTTATGACCCAACTCTCACATCCGCACATGACTACTTGAAAGACCATAGCTTTTACTGTATGAACCCACGGTGAGTTGGACACATGCAAACACTTGCCATGCCATGACCACAGTCAAGATAATAGACAGCCAACACTTCCCAGTTTCCTTGTATCCCATTCTTCTCCCTTTGTGGTTAGAACACAACATGAGACCTATATATACTGTAAATAAAGTTTGAAGTGCACAGTACCATACAACTAGCAATTATAGGCACTGTTATATAGCAGATCTCCAGAACAAATTCGTCTAGTTTAACTGAAATTTTTATATCCATTGAGCAAATCCTCATTTAATATCAAAAATGGCAAATAGATGGGGAAACAGTGGAAAAAGTGACTGACTTTATTTTTCTGGGCTCCAAAATCACTGTGGATGGTAACTGCAGTTATGAAATTAAAAGACGCTTACTCATTGGAAGAAAGTTATGATCAACCTAGACAGCATATTAAAAAGCAGAGACATTACTTTGCTGACAAGGGTCTGTCTAGTCAAGGCTATGGTTTTTCCAGTGGTCATGTATAGATGCGAGAGTTGGACTATAGAGAAAGCTGAGCACTGAAGAATTGATGCTTTTGAACTATGGTGTTGGAGAAGACTCTTGAGAGTTCCTTGGACTACAAGGAGATTGAATCAGTCCTGGGTGTTCATTGGAAGGACTGATGCTGAAGCTGAAACTCCAGTACTTTGGCCACCTCATGCAAAGAGCTGACTCATTTGAAAAGACCCTAATGCCGGGAAAGATTGAGGGCAGGAGGAGAAGGGGACGACAGAGAATGAGATGGTTGGATGGCATCACTGACTCAATGGACATGGGTTTGGGTAAACTCTGGGAGTTGGTGATAGGCAGGGAGGCTTGGTGTGCTGCGGTTCATGGGGTCGCAAAGAGTCGGACATGACTGAGCAACTGAACTGAACTGAACTGAATGGAATGGGAGAAAATACTTGGAAACTGTATGTCTGATATGCCTTTTTTTCTCGACTCTTTAAAATTCTTGTTCTGTGGAATTGATTGATTGAGTAAAAAATTTGATTGGAAGGGCAAAAAAATTAAACCCTCACATATTACTGTAAACTCACAAAGATAGCAGAGATTTGCTACTTAATTCAATCTTGTAGGATTCAATATCAAATATAAACTGAACCGATAACTTCATTTAGCTTACTAAAGTGAAGATAGGAGTTTGGAATGATTATGACTGGTGGAGTAACAAAATAGTTTGAGGTCCAGTTCCAGTTCAACTAAATTGCCATTTCAAATCAATTTCCTGGTTTCATTTTAATTAAGTTTGATTCACCACATGGAGTTTCCATCATATGCACTTTGCAGTGAGCCAGAGTAAATTCCAAAAGGAGCCAGCACATTTTAGCTGTTATAGTTCAAGCTCAATAGAAACATTTTCCCTTTTTATAAAAGTTTCTCATGCCTGAGTGCACTTTGTGTAATTAGCTAACTGTTTGGAAATTATCATCTTTTACTTATTTTAATGAAATTAAAAAATTAAAATAATCTGCTTTCATATGTCTTCTCAATCTTTTTACATTTTTCTTAGCAATTCTTAAATTTTTCTGATAATTTTCCTTTTTAAATCAAGAGCAGGATTTTTATGTTTGTTAGTAATTGAGGGAAGCTGCCTTAAAAAAATGAGAATTTTAGAAGCTTTTATCTATAATCTCATGTTTTAATTCATTAGTTATCAAAAATGAATAATTTATGAGATATAACACTGGGATTTTCTCCCTTTTAATATCGGGCTTGTGGTTTCTTTATAGTAAATGTATGGTTATTGTGAGTTACACATATATTGTTCTCTGAAGAGTGTCATATATTTTTTTCTTTAAATTATTTTTAAAAATAATTTTGTTCATTTATTTTTTATTTTTTCTCCAGTTGCGGTGTGCGGGCTTCTCACTGCAGTGGTTTCTCAGGTTGCAGAGCATGAGCTCACGCAGGCTTCAGTGGCTGCGGTCCCCGGGCCCGAGAACACAGGCTCCATAGTTGGGGCGCGTGGGCTTAGCTGTTCCGCAGCACTGGGATCTTCCAGACCAGGGAGTGAATCTGTCTCCTGCATTGGCAGATGAATTCTTTACCACTGGGCCACCAAGGAAGCCCTAAATTCTTTTTTTTTTTTTTTAATTTATTTTAAAAATTGAAGTATGGTTGATTTACAATGTTGTTTTAATTTCTGCAGGACAGCAAAGTGGCTCAGTTATGCACACACATGCATTCTTTCTTATATTCTTTTCCATTATGTTAGTCGCTCAGTCATGTCTGACTCTTTGTGACCCCATGGACTGTAGCCTGCCAAGCTCCTCTGTCCATGGAATTTTCTAGACAAGAATACTGGAGAGGGTAGCCATTCCTTTCTTAGGGTATCTTCTGGACCCGAGGATCGGATCCAGGGGTTGAACCGGGGTTCTTCTGCATTGGCAGGCAGATTCTTTACCACTGAGCCACCTAGGTCCCTAGATGTTATATAACATTTAAATTAACATATTTGTCCACCAATTTACCCAAATAAAAGAATTTCTAAGTGTCATATGTCATGTGTAGTTTTAAAAAACTTGAAAATCTAAGAATTTATGCTTAATAAAACTTGTATAGGAAATCACCCTACACATAAACAATCTGATAAAATCAATTTGCTTCCACAAGTCTAGAGTGCAAACAGATACCTTGGAATCAAAATCATTGATACTTTCTATTTTTTTCTTTTTTACTTCAACTCAAAAGAGAATTTTTAATGTTTGGAACTAAAACAACACATACATGTACATGGAACTGTGCTTCTCTTAGTATATCTTTAAAAGTATATCTTTAAAAGTATATCTTTAAACTATGAAGAATCTCCATAAATTTGAAAAAGGTCATTTTGTTTCATTCACACTTTCATGAACTGTGTTTTCATTATAAAAATATCCTGTAAATTTCCATTCATATAAAATTAAATATGTGGTAAAGAACCTGCCTGCCAGTGCAAGAGACATAAGAGACATAGTTTTGATCCCTGGGTCTGGAAAATCCCCTGGAAGAGTGCATCGCAAACTACTTGAGTATTCTTACCTGGAGAATTCCATGGACAGAGGGGCCTCCTGGGCCACAGTCCATAGGATTGTGAAGAGTCAGACACGACTGGAGCAATTTAGTATGCACACATGCTTGCATATATAATTACACTAGCCCCGACGGGGTGGGGTGTTAATATTTATATTTAATTTTATTTTATTTTTATTTTTATTTTTTATTTATTTATTTTTTTTTATATTTAATTTTAAAGTAAGTTTTAGTGCACTTATAGAAGGACTGGAAGTTTTCAGGAACGATTACAGCATATGCAAATCATTGTGATACATACACCACATCAATAAAAGACAACAACCACATAATCATCTCAAAAGATGCAGAAAAAGGACTTGATAAAATTCAACATCCAACCATGAGAAAAATTCTTACCAAACTGGGCATCCAAGGAACATATCTCAACATAATAAAGTCTATTTATGACAAACCTAGAGTCTACTAATACTCAATGGCGAAAGGCTTGAAATACTTAAGTTTTGCAAGAAAAGGCTAGACTTCACAATTCACGTGTAAGCCTAGGAGCCAGACGTCCACTGGGGGGCAGAAGTGCATCAGGAACGCTCACAAGCAGCCCAGCCCTTGAGCTCAGGGTGACGCCATCGCTAAGGGAACATGCTGAGGCTCCCAGGGAGGACGATTCTGGCCGGGGACTGTCTCCAGCTGTGCCCCGTGTGGGCGCCGAGCCCTGGCCTGGGTCACCCGCCTGCTCTCCCTCGTGGCCAAAGGGTACATCCACCGGCAGCTGGGAGAGGCAGGCCCCCCGCCTTGGGCTTTCTCAGAGAGAAGCCGAGATGCCCGAGTCTTAACATTTTGATACCACTTGGCCCCTGGCGAGTTCCACCCCAAGTCTCCTTGAGGTTCCTTGTTTTGTTAGTACTAACTTCACAACTGAAGTTTCTTGTTTTACTCAGTCATTTAAAGGAGGGTGAAGAAACACCCTGACAAGTTGCTTTTGTTTGTCCTACTTTGAAATAGAAGGGAAAAACCAGGCAGGGACATACATAGCTTTTAAGAGAACACGGAGATGGCATTCACCCCATTCCCCTACTGAAAATACTCCTTACGTGTAAGATGATAAACCGTGGTGAAGTCATGGTTTATATTCTTGGCAATAAGGAAGGAATGGCGATTAAAGTCAGTGTTGCTGCCAAGCTATGGGCTAACTTGTGGTAACTTGTCTAGAAGCCAGAATAGGTACAAGAAGTGACCATCTCTAAAGCAGGACTCTCCTAGTATGGTGTACACGGGGATCTCTGGGGATCTTGCTGAAATGTGGATTCAGAATCAGTGGACATGCCTGTGATTAAGCTATGGTTTCGCAACTCCAAACCTGTCCAGCCAAGCTCGGCTTTGGGAGGCTGGGCTGGACTCTTGAGCTTTGCCTACTGGGTCCGAGCTAGGCTTCTTCAGTAGGGGCGCTAGAGGGAGCTTGCCAAACCAGATGCGGAGCAGGGGCCTGTCTCGTTCGGCTCCTGTGGGCATCGTGGGCATCGCCCTGCAATGATTCCTCTGTCTGCAGCAGCGGCAGCTCTTTCCTGTTGCACCAACTGCGGGTTTCCAGGTCTGACCACGCTCTCTCCATGAACTTTGTTACGCCCTTCAGGGACACCAGCGCTGGCCAAGCAGCTCCCCTGTCATGGTCCAACCTCTTTCCTTTATTGTATTCCTACTTTCTGTGGTTGCTGTTTTCCTAATTTGTTGGAGTTCTATTTTTACTCTTTCAATTACCTAGTTAATAGCTTATACTTAGTTAACAATGCTTTGTATGAAATGCTCACTGTTCAAATAATGGGTGTGGTTTCTTTCGGGTTCCTGCCTGGACTCTGATACAGGAGGGTCGGGGCAGGGCCTGAGATTTTGCGTTTCTCACAAGCTTCAAGGTGATGCCCAGCTGCTGGGTCCACTGACCACAGTATCAGGAGCAAGCAGCTACTAATCAAAAGTGGTTCTCAAACTTTGGCCGCACATTCAAGTTTTGGACGCACATTTCCGGGAGCTTTAGGAAATGGCAGATGACTAGATGCTACCCCAGTGAGTCAGATTTAGTTGGTCTGAGGCGTGGCCTAAGCACTGGGTTTTCAGAAGTCTTCCTAATTGATTCTAATATGCAGCCAAAGTTGAGGACCTCTGATTTAGAGCAGTGGTTCTTTTCTTACAGTTGCTGTTGTTGGTGGTGGGGGGGTGACTTTATTGGGGGGTGGGGCTGAGGATGCTCTGAACATCCTCTGATGCACAGACACTCCCCAAACAAAGGATGATTTCACCCGTATATTAATAGCGCCAAGGTTGAGAAACCCTGGTCGAGAAGATGTGGCAAGATCAGCCCAGTTCATCTTTATCTGTTTTCTGTTTACTTACTCGTTCAAATATACTGATGGAGCATCTACTGTGGGATTTCCTAGATGTTGGAGGCTACAAAAAATTTGAGAGCAAGGTATTCTCAGACAACCACAGAAGAGAGAAAATAGTCCCATCTTGTGCTTGTTAGGCGAAGAAGGAGGCTTTGTTTTTTTTTTTTTTAGGTCCTGGAAGTTAACTGTAGGGGCTTTCCTCATCGTTCAGTTGGTAAAGAATCCACCTGCAATGCAGGAGACCCCAGTTTGGTTCCTGGGTCAGGAAGATCTGCTGGAGAAGGGATAGGCTACCCACTCCAGTTTTCTTGGGCTTCCCTTGTGGCTTAGCTGGTAAAGAATCTGCCTGCAATGTGAGAGACCTGGGTTCAGTCCCTGGGTTGGGCAGATCCCCTGGAGAAGGGAAAGACCACCCACTCCAGTATTCTGGCCTGGAAAATTCCATGGACTGTATTGTCCATGGGGTCGCAAAGAGTCAGACACGACTGAGCAACCTTCACTTTCACTTCACTTTCAAGTTAACTATAGTGCAAGACTTGGTAGTATGTGTACAATCTGCAGATTCTCCCAGAACCCTGCTTTGTCCCACTGTGTATTGTTGGCAAGCATTCTAGTGTCACTATCAAGAATGACAGTTCAAAAAAAGAAGCAGATTAGCAGATATAGAGAACAAACTAGTGATTACCAGTGGGGGGAGGGGATGGGGGGAGAGGATGAAGACCTACAAACTATTAGGTATAAGACAAGCTACAGGGATATATTGTGTAACATGGGATAAAACTATATATACATACAAAAATATAAATCTATATATAAAATAAAAATAAAATAGATAATATATTAAATATAGACACTATTTTTCAATAAATATAAATACAGTATAATCAAAAAATTTTGTGAATCACTATATGGTACACTAGTAACTTATACAGTATTGTACATTGACTCTACTTGAGTAACAAAGAATGACAGTAGAAAGTGGAGAGAAAGCTGATCAGTTTCTATGAGCCTCCTTTTAGCTGCTAGTGTAGTATTCAATTCATATCCTTGAGAATTGAGGAACTGGTTAACTTCAGGGAGAATGAATGAAGACATCCTAATAATGAACAGTTTCCACTGGCGGCACCTCTACCATTAATGTGTGCCAGGTGCTTTGTTAGGCACTCTAGATATCATGTTTAATCCTTTGAGGGAAGTTTTGTTAACTCTATTGTCAAGTTAGTGGGATCAAGACTTGGAGACCATCAATAACATGCCAATGTTCCATAGCTTATGAGGACTGGAGTTTGTGTCACTTCAGAAAATGATATCCACCCATATATTCCATTAAGAATACTAAGGATTTCCATCCAAGCAATAGTGCTGTGTCAATTGCAGTGGCACCAGCACTGTGATGTCAATGTCGGAGCTTTAACAGGATTGCTTGCCAACACCCATAATGTCCCGTATCCCTGTACTGCATCACTACCCACAATGCCCTGCATCCCTGTACTGCATCACTACCCACAATGCCCTGCATCCCTGTACTGCATCACTACCCACAATGCTCTGCATCCCTGTACTGCACCCTTACCCATAATGCCCTGCACCATTACCCCCGGTGTTGTCAGCATGGGTTTCTATTTCCTCCAAGACGTGGGGGCTTCCCTACCCCCCCCACCCTTGGCCTGCATGGTACACTGGGCCCACAGAGATGGGGTGGCTGGGACCGTGGTGAGCAGCTGCTGCTTCAGCTGTCCTCTTGGTTCTTCCTCTGCCTCTTGTTTTCTCCTGGCCCCTGGGCAAGTAAGCCTGGTGTGCAGACAGGCAATGTGTCTTCAAAGGCAGCAAATGCCAAGTCATTTGAAAGTTCATCTATCTCTAGAGCATAGTTGCAGCAACCATTTTGGTGATTCCATCAAAACTGTAGCAGATTTTCTTCTTTCCTGTTATTTAAACTCTACTAGATCTGTCCTTACTTACATCCCAGGGCAGTGTTCTCTACCCCAGAAGTCCTGTGAAAAACCTAGTGGGCCAAGCAGTCAAATGGTCAGCATTTTTTTTCTTTTTTACATGAAATTCACTGGAATAGAACTTTTGCTCCATGAATACCTTTCCATATAGGGCCTATCTTAGTTTCCTATCACCATTGGAACAAATTGCCAAACTCTTCAAGGTTTAAGACAACACATATTTATGACCTTTTAGTTCTGTGGGTTAGAACTCTCACTGGGCTAAAATCAAGGTGTCTGCTGGCTTGTTCCTGTTGGAAGCTCCAGGGAGAGTCAACATCCTTGCCTTTTTCAGCTCAGAAGGGCACCCACTCTCCTTGGCTTGTGGCCCTCCCGATCCACCTTCAGAGCAGCAGAGGTGGATGGAGTTCTTTTCAGAGCACATCACTCTGACCTTCTCATCTGGTCAGCCTCCTTTTTCTACGTTTAAAGGCCTCTGTGATGCAATGGGCTTACGTGGCCCATGGATAACCCAGGATGGGCACAAAGTCAGTTGATTAGAGTCTTATTTCCCCTTTGATCTGTAACTAACATATTCAAGGTCCAGAATATTAAGATGTAGACATTTTTGGAGGGGAATTATTCTACCTTTTGACTGTGGATCACAACAAACTGTGGAAAATTCTGAAAGAGATGGAAATACCAGACCACCTGACCTGCTTCTTGAGAAATCTGTATGCAGGTCAGGAAGCAACAGTTAGAACTGGACATGGAACAACAGACTGGTTTAAAATAGGGAAAGGAGTACATCAAGGCTGTATATTAGTCACCCTGCTTATTTAACTTATGTGCAGAGTACATCATGAGAAATGCTGGGCTGGAAGAAGCACAAGCTGGATTCAAGATTGCCGGGAGAAATATCAACAACCTCAGATATGCAGATGACACTACCCTTATGGCAGAAAGTGAAGAAGAGGTAAAGAACCTCTTGATGAAAGTGAAAGAAGAGAGTGAAAAAGTTGGCTTAAAGCTCAACATTCAGAAAACTAAGATCATGGCATCCAGTCCCATCACTTCATGGCAAATAGATGGGGAAACAGTGGCTGACTTTATTTTTTGGACTACAAAATCACTGCAGATGCTGACTGCAGCCATGAAATTAAAAGACACTTGCTCCTTGGAAGAAAAGCTATGACCAACCTAGACAGCATATTAAAAACCAGAGACATTACTTTGCCAACAAAGGTCCATCTAGTCAAAGCTGTGGTTTTTCCAGTAGTCATGTATGGATGTGAGAATTGGACCATAAAGACAGCTGATCAATGAAGAATTGGTGTTTTTGAACTGTGGTGTTGGAGAAGACTCTTGCAAGTTCCTTGGACAGCAAGGAGATCCAACCAGTCTAATTTAAAGGAAATCAGTCCTGAATATTCATTGGAAGGCTGAAACTTCAATACTTTTTCCACTTGATGCGAAGAACTGACTCATTGGAAAAGACCCTGATGCTGGGAAAGATTGAAGGTGGGAGGAGAAGGGGATGACAGAGCATGAGATGGTTGTATGGCATCACTGACTAGATGGATATGAGTTTGAGCAAGCTCCAGGAGTTGGTGATGGACAGGGAAGCCTGGTATGCTGCAGTCCATGGGGTTGCAAAGAGTTGGACATGACTGGGCGACTGAACTGAACTGAAGTTATTTAAATATCAATGTAGAAAACTGTGTAAGCATTTTGAGTTAATTTGTTGAGTACTTACGTACTAAGCTGGGCACTGAGTTCTTGTATATTCTATGGGAATATACAAGAAGATATACCATGGTACCAGCTTCATGGAACTTAGAATCTTGTTTGGCAGGTAAGATGTGAGTGTATGTACTTGTACCTGTGTGCATGTGTGTGCATGGGTACACAGGCAGGTGCAGGTGTGTGCCAGTGTGTAAGTGTGTACAGATGAGTGTGTACCTTTGAGAGTATGTGTAAGCATGTGTGTGTGTGTTTGCACTTGTGCACCTATTGATGTGTGCCCATGTCAGAGTATATACATGCATGCGTGTAACTGAAAGTCAGTGGTAGAAGGGTACTCAGGCATGTAGATGCAGCTTTGAGTCAAACTGACTTCTCAGCTCCTCTTTCATGAATGTCCTCTTCTCTAATTTGCTTTGAACACGCCCTGTTTAAACTTTGTGGAAAAATCATATGACAGCCTACTTAGGAGCCACAACACTAGCAGGATTTCTGATGGGTCAGTTAATTAAGACTTCTCAAGGGAGACTTTAAGTCCTTTGCTTTTCTTGACTGTTCTGTTTCCTGAAGCAGATTGAGCTGGTGAAATCCACAGTTAATAAACTGTCACTATAAATGCCTTGCGTGCATGCATGCTCAGTCGCTTAGGCCTGTCTGACTCTTTGCAACCTCATGGACCATAGCCCACCAGGCTCCTCTGTCGGTGGGATTTCCCAGGCAAGAATACTGTACTGGGTTGCCATCCCCTCCTCCAGAGGATCTTCCCGACCCAGGGATTGAACCTGCGTCTGTAGTTTCTCCTCCATTGCAGGCAGATTCTTTATTGCTGAGCCACCAGGGAAGCCCATCAAAGCCTTAGGAACAAGCGAAAAAGTCTGCATTCCTGTTTCCTTTTCAAGGGAGGGTTAAAAATGGAATGATGAAGACTGTAGGAAGAGAAGAGTAAGTAAGCTGTGTTTGGGAGATTTGCAAGCTTTATTGCCAAGAGTGCCCGCAGGGTGGTGAGAAGGATCCTAGGGAGGAGGTCCAGGAAGGGAGGTAGTGTGACCCTGAGGAGGGGGTGAAGGGCTGGGAGGAGCACTTGGATTTTCTTAGAAACAGAACAAGGAGCTGCAGGAGGGTGCTGGCTGAGGACATTTATAGCTAAATGTGACGTCACAGGAGCTCTTTAGCCTCCATCCTGGCGGCATCGGCTGCAGTGGCCGCCATTCAGTTGCACATGTGCAGTGCGTGGTGCACGCCTGGGAGCCGCACATCCTTGCGGTGACTGGCAGGAGATGGTCAGTCACTGGATTGAACATCAGGTAGCCTGGCATCATTCCAGAAGTTCAAACCGTTCTCCTGATCGGCCCTAGAGGTTGAGACAGCCTAGGGTGGGGTGGAGCCTCCGACACCCTGGAAGCAGCAGGCCGCGTGCTTGGAGGTCAAGGCCGTGGTTCCCTGACCTGGGCCGAGAGAGAAGACGGCAGCTCACAGGGTGGCCAAACAGCAGAAAAGAAGACCTGCCGGCCAAAGAGGTGAGTGTCGGCACTGTGCCAACGTGGCACCCACCTTTGGCAAGAAGATGGGCCCCAGTGCCCACTCTTAAGGCCCTTACAAGCCCCAGCTTTCTCCAAGGAGGCCGCTCGGCCTCATCAGAAAACGAAAATAAACATTATGTCACATGGGTACCGGAGAAGACTTTACACTAACTTAATAGAGTCACTTTTTTGGCATATTGTTTTCTTCTTGATGTCCTAACCAAAAATGAATGAATATAAACATTTGTGAAGAATTGTCATACTGACATTGCCAAGGATAAAACTACTAGGAAACACAGTTTTTAAAACTGTGAATTTCCTATGTTGCCTTCAGAGCAAACTCAGGATTCCATCCCTCAACATGAGATTTTAAGATCCTGTCCAGACCTAAAATATACAAAGTTAGGATAATATTGAAAAGAGGCAAGAACCGGACATCTTTACTAAATGATGCTCTTGAAGAAGAAGCTGTTTAAGAGTATGGCTAAAAGCTGGAGGAAAACCCTTGTGATTTCAGTGAATTAGAACACATTTAGAATTTATTTTACTAAATTATAGTTGATTTATATTGTTGAGTTAATCTTTGCTATACGGCAGAGTGGTTCTCTCTCTCTCACACACACACACACACACACACACACACACACACGCATTCTTTTTCATATTCTTTTCCACTATGGTTTATCACAGCATAGTGAATGTAGTTCCCTTTGCTGTATAGAACCTTGTTATTTACCCATCCTCTATATGATAGTTTGCATCTGCTCACCCCAGCCTTTCAATACTTCCCTCCCCCTTGGCAACCATAAGTCTGTTCTCTGTGTCTGTGAGTCTGTTTATGTTTCATGGATAAGTAGAACACATTTTTAATTGAATTCTTATTCTGTGCTAGGCTTTATGTTAAGTGCTGGGCAGACAGAAAAGAGGAGAAGGAAGAAGTTAGATGTGAAGATGCAAATGCTTGGCATGTAAAAGACCCATTGTAAATATCTACTGGACAAGTCCCTGCAGTGGATTGATTCAGTTTGTGGCGGAGAGGGGAGAAAGGGGAGATGGTCGGGAGACAGACACAAAAATAAATGGAGATGGACAGAGAACAGATCAGTGGTTCTTAACATTTGCCTGCACGTTGGAATCACCCGGGAATATAAAAAAATATGAATGATCGGCTACCACCCTGAGTGAATCTGAGTTAGTCAGTCTGAAGACAAAGAAAAGAGGAGGGAAACCTTGCCTGAGGTCCCAGGAACTTGGAAAAGTGAGCCACAGTTGGAGGAGGATAGGTGATTTGGAGTAGGTGAGGTGCAGGGTGAGCTGATCTCAGCCAGAAGATGAAACTTCTGGACGGAAGGTGGGGCAGGTATTTGGAGTTTGGCTTCTAAATGGCCTGGGCTGCGATTGTATTGAGTTGCCTTTTGCAGCCACTGGCAAGCAGGGAAGGATTGTAAGAAAGGGACGTCAGAAGATTTATACTTTGGAAGGGAAGTGCCAGAGTGCGTGGGGCTTGTGGCTGGGGAGGGAGGACGCCATTGCCAGGCGCTGTTGCCCTGGTCCAGGTGAATAAAAGCTTTGGATCTGGGGATGGAGACAGAGAGCCACATTCTGTAAACACTTGTGGGACAGACTCTCACTGTCCTGCTAACCACCTGGCTGCAGGTGATGAGGAAAAAAGAGGATCCCAAGATAACAGATTTTTCAGACTATGCTTTCAAGTATAAAGAATCCTTTTAAACATCAACTAAGAAACTTCAGGGCTTCCCAAGTGGCTCAGTGGTAAAAGAATCTGCCTGCAAATGCAGGAGATATTGGCGACAGGAGGACAGGAGTTCTATCCCCAGGTTGGGAAAATCCCCTGGAGCAGGAAATGGCAAAGTGAAAGTCGCTCAGTCCAGTCTGACTTTTTGCAACCACTCTCCCTGCCAGAATTCTGCAGGCCAGAATACTGGAGTGGGTAGCTGTTCTCTTCTCCAGGGGATCTTCCCAACCCAGGGATCAAATCCAGGTCTCCCGCATTGTGGGCAGATTCTTTACCAGCTGAGCCACCAGGGAAGGCCAAGAATACTGGAGTGATCTTTTACACAGATTGCTAAATTACTTATCAAAGATTTTGAGCACATTCACTGAGTGTTAAAATATATTTTTTTAATCTCCATAAAGTTCTATAATGGTAATCAAAGTTTCTTTTGGCCTATACTGAAAATATTTTAAGTGAAAAGGATTAATCCAAAAAAAGTACATCTATGCTGAGAAAGCCATGCGAAAAAACAGCCATGGGAAAAAAGAAATAGGCTATGATGCAGCCTGGTAAGTGGATACAGCATATTCTTACTTTGTATAGTAATAAAAGGAGTCATTGACGAATATTTTCTAAGAACTGGAGTTTATTAGCTCAGTTGCCCGGCAGCAAGTTTGTGACATAGTTTTGGGTGGCAAGGAATCTTACTGACTAAGGGGTAATCATTTTTGTTGGAGGAACATAACCTCTCAGCTGGGTAATTTGTGTCCAGGTAATATCCTTTTCTGAAAGATCATTCAAATTAACCTATACATTTCCTGGGAAGCCTTGAAAATTGTGTGAAACTAACAAGTGTCTGGATATGGTTTATTTAATCCAATACACAAACAGTGCATCTGGTGTGCATCTTCACGCTGGGCCTGCTTCTCTGACCACAGAGGAGCTTTTCCATCGTGAGCTTGTGCTGGACACACTCACCATGTATCTGGCATCCAGAACTCTTCTCTCTGGCTACACATGTTTTGTAATAACAGAACAATAGAAAAATGACTCTAGTCTTCGTACCTTTGTTTGCAATCTTCTTTTTATCCCTGGGAATATTTGCTTTAAAGTGATTTTCTGTTATTATGGAAAAATAATGCTGGAGAAAATGAAATCTAAGTAAAATTTGCCACCATTTCCCAACTGAAATTAGTATCTTGTTCACCCTTTCCGGCTTAAAATTTCCCAATATTCTTCTTCTTTCCTTCAGGGTTCCAACAAAGTCCTCACTGATACCTATAATACCAAAATTTTGATGGCATCCAAAATTGCTGAGGTGCTTCTCCAGTCTGGGACCAGACTTTTGTGTATGGCCTCAATCAGTAGTTCCTTATTTGACATGACTTGAACTGTAATTTGAAGGCACCAGAGCTTTTAGAATTCCTCCAAAATATTTAGAATGGAAACTTACCACTTAGAAAATAGCAATCCTAAAAACCCACTCTGGACACATCATTTCCCAAAACAACAGCAAAGTTGAAGAAGATTTTCTGAGAGTTTTTAAAATTCAGTATTTCTCCTTTTTGAATTCCCAGACTATTTTTACTCCGTCTTTCTGTAACTTCTTCTTGGGGTATGGGAATTATTTCACTATACGTTTATCTTCCAAGACTAGGCGCCATCTGGTTCACACTGCTGCTTAGTCTTCTGTAACTGAAGGCAAGTTCGTGTGCCTGATGCAGTGAGGCAAACAAGCCGAAATGTTTGATTCTGGAGCGGAGGAAGGCTTATTACGGGGGTACGCAAGGGCATCGGTGCCCCTCAAAACCTGAACTCCCCAGAGAGTTTCAGCTTCTAAAGGCCAGGTGAAGGAGGGGCAGAGCTAGTTGTTGCAAAGTTCTGGGTGCCGGAATCCTTCATTCTGGCAGCTGTCCATGTAGGTCAGGTCATGATGTTCCTATAAACCTCCAATAAGATGAATGTTATTGTCTGTCCTGCAGCTTTTTAATCTTTATATGAATGGACCCTTAAAGGTCAGAGCCCAGAGAATGGGCTATCCTGTATATTTCAGGCAATAGGCAACTTTTTTTCCCCGCAATTATTTTTATTAGTTGGAGGCTAATTACTTTACAATATTGTAGTGGTTTTTGCCATACACTGACATGAATCAGCCATGGATTTACATGTGTTCCCCATCCTGAACCTACCTCCCATCTCCCTCCCCATCCCATCCCTCTGGGTCATCCCAGTGCACCAGCCCCGAGCACTTGTCTCATGCATCCAACCTGGGCTGGTGATAGTCAGAGCCAGCAAGAGTGAGCACATGCGACAGAGCACAAAGATTAAAGCAAAAGGAACAGATCTAACCTGGAGTCAGATTTGTTCTTCCATATTATATTTCCACGTAGTCTGTACTCAAATTAGTGCAAGGATTGGGGGCATCCTTAATATTATGGATCTATCATTTCTTATTTTTTCAACCTGTAACCAGGAGGCAGTCACTCAATTTACAGGTCCTGGAGGTGCTACCCCAGGTTGGCAGCAGGAGGTTATCTGGGATAAAGGACATGGGTAACTTAGTACAGTTATAGCAAAACATTCACTGTCGTTGATAAGAAAAAAATCAGCAGAACTGGACATTTTGTTTTTATGAAACTCTGAAATCACTCTTGATATCTAGATCTCACATGCTTGTTTGGGTTCATGAACCCATTGGTGGTGATTGGGGATGAAGTTTTTTCCTTGCTTTTTCCTATTACCACACTATTTAAAAAAATCTTAGTAGTTTTTAACATGTGTGCATTAAATGTGAAATGGCTTTGTAAAAATGCAACTTTGTAACTGTCATTTGATGTTGTTGTTATCCATGAAAAGGTCACTGTCTTCAAAGATATATGAAGTCTCAAATTTTCTTTCTTTATGTTGGATTCACCATGCAAGGCTGTGGTCCGGTGTCTGAAGTCTTCCCAGCCAGGACACCTGGGCTGTGAAAGCTGCACGGAACATAAGACATCAGGGATTCTGAGTTACAAGCATCATAGGAGAGAGCATATGGTGAGGTGGAGGGAAATTTGCCTTGTAGTCAGAGAGACTGGGGTAAATTATTTCACTACTCTGAAACTCAGTTTCCTCACCAGCAGAGTGATGATAACAAAATCTCTCTCATATGCAAGATCATGCATTCTAGGTCCTGGCCTGGTCATGCAATGTGCAAGGCACATTGCTTTCCCATCCTCTTTCCTTCAGTGTCCCTGACCTTTGACTGGGCTTCATTCAGCATATTACAGTCACCTCCTCAAATGCCGAGTCCCTCAAGGGCAGAGATTATTTCTGATCTGCTTTTCATCTCCAGTGATCACTTTAGTTCCTGGCAGAAACCTGGAGGCTCTGTAAGTGGCAGTTATACTGAGATGCGTTCAGTTGTGCAAAAGAATCCACAATAATATCAGGCATTTGGAGAAGCATTGGGAAACTTGGAAAGAACAGAGCAATAAAAACCTGGTCCTGTGCCACTGATTCAAACTTATCTGAATAGTTTGGGGCTTAGTCAATATCTGTTGAATGAGTGATATTAAAAAGAACGTTTTTACATGAATCTCACAGGAAAGGTAAGTGGGATGGAGATTAGGGGACCTTACTGAGTGCCTGGCGTGTGTTGGACTCTGAATAAACAGTCATCAAGTTCATGAAAAAGTGATTAAGTAAATAGAAGACTGTAGCTAACTCACGGATGGTAGTTAAGTAAAACAGATTCTTTGGAAGGTAAGGAGTGTAGGACAAGTTTGGTAATCATTTTTATGTCACCTGCATTGTGTGTGTGTGTGTGTGTGTGTGTGTGTGTGTGTGTAACAGGGAGAGAGGGGCTGGGGTGGGGAAGGAAGGGAGAAGGAGAGAAGGAGTGTCGTGTCCAAATGAACCATTGAGAGGACTAAGGGATTTATTGGGCTGGATTTCCTTTCATCGCTATGAAACGTGAATTTACATTGTTGAACGAGGTGGTGGTCTCAGAGACAAAGGGAGAATTCTCATCTGACTCAGATAGCCAGATACAAAACTATCCCAGTGGACGGAGACCTGGCCCCTTGTTGGTCTCGCTAGCGTCTCTGGAGAGCCTGCCTGCTTGCAGACAGCATTGCTCACCAGCAGAAACTAGAGATAGGAGAGAGGCTCTTGTTTGATTTTTAAAACAATTAAATGGGTGCAGCTTTTATTTTGCACCTGAGGTTTGTGAGTCATCTATAAGTATTTCCAGTGTTTTTCCTGCACAAGCCTCAAGTTATAAAATCTGGCACCAGGCACGGAATAGTTCTCTTGAGGGCTGCAGCAGAGAGGAGCGGCTGTTGCCTGCCTGCCAAGAGAAAGACACTCCTGGCCCTGCGGCAGCTCCAGGCAATTCCAACCACAGCCGGGGCCCAGGCAGAGGTGCCAGCGCCCAGCAGAGCTGCCAGCAAGCCCCGGGATCCCCTTCACCCTCCTCCTACTGCCACGAATCCCTGACTCAGGGCTGAGAACTTCATTCTGCTGCATGTTCTATCTATCTAAGGACTGGGAGATCAGAGAATTTTATTGCCATCTCCAGGGAGGGGGTGGTTAGAGAACTGAAGGTATTCAGGTGTCAGAGGGGGGCTGTGGATGTTTAGCCCAGGTTCAGGTGGTTCCCAGGCATCATGCTGATGTGTGCAGAATCCCTGCCATTCCCCAGCCTTAGTTTCTTTCATCTGGATTCTTATAAAATGCAAAGCGCTTGTCATTGTTTTGTGAAATGTACAAAGTGGTATGCATGTGCAGTGTGTCTATTTCGTACTGTGCAGATCTAGAGGAAGGGGGCAGGGGGACCGGGAGGGAAAGCTTCTCAGGTATGGTCAGGAAGTTGGCCCATTGTGGGGGACAGTCGGGTGCAGAGTCTACAGGCTCCTCTGCAGGCAGCATTTCCTGAAAGGAGGGGACAAGGAGGGATGACCCTACAAGAAAGGGCTTCTCTCTCTCCCTCTCCAACCTCCCCCTCCTCCCTTTCATACATACCCCTTGCTCCCTTCTGGCTTCTGCACAGGCCTACGTCAGCCAGGAGCTCTCTGATATCATAAAGTGTAACCCCCAGCAGTTATTTCAGGGTTTTTCAAATATCACTCCATTGATTCTAGCCTGTTCGCATCAGCGGAGAGGCAGACTTAATGCCTGGGGGAGGATGTGGTGGTCAGGACGCTAATGCGGAAGGGAAGATGAAAGCTTCTCAGGCTTGTTTAATTTTGTGTTTGCCAAATGGAAAATTCACAAAAGAAAACTGCAATCTAAGCCACATCAAATGTCCAAAATTGTTGTGAAATAGAATCCAGACTCAGAGGACAGAATTTGCCACTTTGAACAACATTATTCTTTCATGCTCCAACATATAAAAGATGCTCCAGCGGTCTTTCATTTCACCCAGAATTATTTAAATACATGAGAATTCACTTAAAATCATTTGAGTAGGATCTCTGTTGCCTTTGTACAATTAGTACAAATATCATTCCCTCATCAGGTGTGTAAATATAAGACTGCTTTGTTCATCACCTTCACAACTTACCTGAATTCACAAACTGTCACTGGCATTGGTGTAGTTCATATGCTTGTCTAGAACTTATTTAGTATTTTCCAGCTTTAACAAGGAAAGTTAATGTCTGAAATGACTTACCCAAAAAGTAATAAAAAATATCATGTGGATTTCTAAGATCAAGGAGTTTCAAGACATTTAAAAAATCTGCTACACAGTTGTGAAGTATCCACATGACTTGGCATATTTTTATAAATTACTGTGTTGATCTTAATAGAAATCATTAGTGCATCTGGTACACATACAGTAGTGATAATAAAACCCTGTTGATTAAATGAAATGCCTATTAAAGTTATGCCAACTGTGGTAACAAACAAGTCTCCAGAGATATAATGGGCCAGGCATCACAGAGGTTAATTTCCCATTCATGTAAAGTCTGAAAGATGGAAACTTGATTGGCAAGATTGAGAGCTCAAATTGTGATTCAGTTCAGTTCAGTCACTCAGCCATGTCTGACTCTTTGCAACCCCATGAACTGCAGCACGCCAAGCCTACCTGCCTATCACCAACTCCCGGAGTCCACCCAAACCCATGTCCATTGAGTCAGTGATGCCATCCAACCATCTCATCCTCTGTTGTCCCCTTCTTCTTCTGCCCTCAATCTTTCCCAGCATCAGGGGCTTTTCAAATGAGTCAGCTCTTCGCATCAGGTGGCCAAAGTATTGGAGTTTCAGCTTCAGCATCAGTCCTTCCAATGAACACCCAGGACTGATCTCCTTTAGGATGGACTGGTTGGATCTCCTTGCAGTCCAAGGGACTCTCAAGAGTCTTCTCCAATACCACAGTTCAAAAGCATCAATTCTTTTTTTTTTTTTTTTGAGATTTATTTTTATTTTTATTATTATTATTATTTTTTTAATTTATTTTTATTTTATTTTATTTTATTTTATTTTATTTTTTTCCAGTGGGTTTTGTCATACATTGATATGAATCAGCCATGGATTTACACGTATTCCCAATCCCGATCCCCCCTCCCACCTCCCTCTCCA